>NC_065448.1:177000541-177302179 GCF_917563875.1 Diabrotica virgifera virgifera | reverse complement strand
AAAATGCCCTTTATCAATATATCTTACGTAAGGTATTAATATTGCCTCATTTTCTCAAATTTGACTCGTATAAAATAAAATATATAAATATAATATATATATATATATATATATATATATATATGTATAAAATATAATTATCTTTATTTTTGTTTATGTACAATTATGTCGTAAAGTTAATAATAAATGGGACAATTTAATAAATATGCTTCCCCTCCGCTTCCACTATTTTCCTCCTTAACTCGGAGAATATTGAGAGCATAAAAAAATTTGTAAAAAAGAAATTGCGTTTCCAACAATTTTAGTTCCAACCGTTTTTGTCGAAAAGTTGAAAATGGCGGAGATATTAAGCAACAACGGTTCTCCTTTAAAATCAATATGGCGGCTAATGCAACCGCGGAATTCAGTCGAGATTTTAAATTTACACTACTATTGATCTCCCCTAAAGGATAGAATTATAAAATTTGGGGCAGCTCGGAAAAAAGATTCAATTCAGTAATTATGCTCCCCCCACCACTTTTTACTATTTTCCCACTTAACTCGGAAAATATCAACCGCATGAAAAAAATTGTTAAAAAGAAATTGTAGGAAATCATATTTGGAACAATTTAAGTTGAAAATGGCGTAGATATTGAACAAAAACAATTGCTACAAAATCAATCAGGTCTTACGCTCGCGCCATTATCGCATATAATGCTACCTTAAATATTAACTTTAGCAAAACAATGAAAGAAACTAAAATTGTGTAGAATTCAATTCTCTCTTTTTTTTGTATAGGAACATTTTTGTCGTAAAACTAACAATAAACGAGATAATTCAATAATTATGCTCTATTTATGTATAACTGTCACTATTTTCCGCTATAACTCGGAAAATATCGATGACACGAAAAAATTGTAAAAAGAGAAATGATAGAAAATTACATTTTCAACAATTTTGGTTGTTACACTTTTTGTCGAAAAGTTGAAAATGGCGGAGAGATTGAGCAAAAACGGTTCTAGTTTAAAATCAAGATGGCGGCTAACGCAATAGCGGAATTCAGTCGAGATTTTTAATTTACACTATCATTGACCCTTCTTAAAGATTAAAAAAATAAAATTTGGGGCAGCTCCTAATGCAAGGTTAGGCCTGTTATTCGTCTAACCCGACTGGACTATATGGTCATCTATATTAATAAAATCTTTATGTTTCCTGCAGCCGATTTTGATGATATACATAGTTATAAACAAATGAAGATCAAAAAACAGTAAATTTTTGCTTTTTTCGTCTATAACCAAAAAGTTAAGCATTTTATACAAATTTGAAAGTAAGAAACTCATAGATCGTCTAAAAAATTTCAATGTGGCGTTCGCTGAATATGTCTATCCTTATTGGTTGCTTAGAAAATTGCAAAATAAATCATAAATTTTGAGTTTTTATAAATATTCATAACTTATGTAAAAATTATATTAGAACCTTCTTATTCCACGAATTGCTGAGACTTCTGGTGGTTAAATTATATTTTAAATTTTAAAGCAATTGGTCAAATAGTTTAAAAGTTATTTAATTTGTTTTCCCCAAATTCATTTTTTTGCAACACTATAAGTCAGAAAATTATGAGGTTACAGTAAGTCTTCTGACAGTTTATGGAAGAAAAACATTTATACTATTGACTTTTTATATTTATACTATTAAAAAAAATGACAAAAAGTAATTTTAAATAGTGTAAAATTATTTTGCAAAACCACGTCGATTTTTTGCTTACTTATAAACAATTAAAATAACTTTTTAACCGTTACCCGTAGAAAAATTATTTTTTCATATTTGGAAAGACTGAACTTTTATACACATTTAGAAAGAAAAACAATTGTCCTAGGACAATTAGGGACGAAGTTAGCCCCCCTTTTTTTAATTCACATTTCCTTGCAAAATAAATTTGCAGTATTTAGAATTATTTTTGTCATTTTTTTTAATTAAATTAATAGCATAAATCTTCTTCTTTCATAAACTATCCAAAGTATAAGTGTAACTTCATCATTTTCTGACTTATAGCGTTGCAAAAAAAATTAATTTGGGATAAACAAATTAAATACCAAAATTTGGGATACTCAAATAGAGGTGCTTGCGGCACTCTCTGATTGGACTAGAATATCGCGCGGCTGTAGTTTCGTGTTGCAACGACATTGAAAATGGTTATTCATTTTTGATTTACTTTACTCTGTTTGGAGTACAAAGGGAACTATTCTCGTTGGAACTTTACCGCGCTGAGCAGATGGAACGTGAATTATATATTGTAAAATTCCCTCATCTTCCTTAGTCTCGGCATCCGTATGGCTTGCAAATTGTAGAAGCCTCGGAGGTGTAACCAGAGAAGGTTCCCATTGTTTTCATTCTGGTGGGATGTAGAGTAGCATTATGTTGCTTTATATGCCATTAGAGTGAAAACTTAGACTTTTGATAGCAGTTGCCGCTAGGGCATCTATGCCATTTCGTTCGTTGCGATCCGTGACTGCACGCCGGGGTTTGTTTTGGTTGGATCGGGGAGAGCAGCATATGTGCCTCCTGATGAGAGACTAATAAGTTTCGAAACCGGTAGAGGTACTTGCGGCACTCTCTGATTGTTCTAGAATATCGCGCGGCTGTAGTTTCGTGTTGCAACGACATTGAAAATGGTTATTCATTTTAAATTAAATACCTTTTAAACTATTTGACCAATTGTTTTGAAATTTAGGGTATGATTTAAGCACCAGAAGTCTCAGCATTCCGTGTAACAAGAACGTTCTAAGTTAATTTTTACGTAAGTTATGAAAATTTATAAAAACTCAAAATATGATTTATTTTGCAATTTTCTAAGCAACCAATAAGGATAGACATATTCAGCGAACGCCATATTGAGGTTTTTTATACGATTTATGAGTTTCTTACTCTCAAATTTGTTTAAAATACTTAACTTTTTAGTTATAGACGAAAAAAGCGAAAATTTACCGTTTTTTGATCCTCATTTGTTTATAACTATGTATATCATCAAAATCGGCTGCATCAAACATATAGGTTATTAATATAGATGTCCATACTAATCAAAAAATTTGGTTTCGGCCTGGAGGGGGTTGTGTCACCAACAGGATATTTTTTCCCTTATTTCTCTGAACTATAATTCGATGACTATCAACTTTTGAGAAAAATGAAAAGCGACATTATTGTTTAAAATGGCCCAAAAAATAAAAAAAATTCTGGGGCAAGATATGTGATCTTTTGAATTTGTTTAAAAAAATTGTTTAAACAATTTCTGCCAAAATTTTCGCCCGGCATCGTCACTCGTCTGGTTTGTCTAAATACTCTGGGTTAATTAGCAAAATTCATGGAAAAGTTATTTACCAGCAATTTTATTGCTGGAATCAAATTATAAGATCCTATATATTAATAATATAGGTATGCAAAGTCCGCAGATAGTGTGCTATTTTTTTTATAAACAAAATGGCGCCGACAAATCGTATTTTTTTCAATTCTTGCTCTAGAACTCCAAAGATTTTAACATTAAAACAAAAACACCAAAATAAAAATTCACCGCAATTAAATTTTGCATTAAGATATGTTTTTGTCGATTTGCACCGACGAAAATTTTCCTCGGAAAATGCGAGTTTTCCCAACAAAAACTCTATTCTCAAATAAAGTTTTAGGTAAGTAATTATTAATCAATAATTAAATAACTTAGTGACATCAAAGCTTTCTTGGTATAGATTGTAATTCCAGAAGCCGGTGAAAATTAAACGAATATTTTAGCAACAATTCAATTGTTAATTAACAATTTACGATCGCAATAATAACCAAAATAATCATGACGCATTGATCAAACTTATAAAGATTATAAATATGAGATGCTTATTTAATATTTTATCGACAAAATAAAAATTTTTCGTTTTTTGCATAATTATTAAATTTTGAAAAAAAAAATAGTTATAATACGCTGGTCTAATTAGTAAAGTACAAAGAAAGGTTATTTACCAGCAATTTCATTGCTGGAATCGAATATGATGATCCTATATATTAATAATATAGGTATGCAAAGTCCACAGATAGTGTGCTACTTTTTTTATTAACAAAATGGCGCCCCCAAATCGTGTTTTTTTCAATTATTGGTCTATAACTCCGAAGATTTTAACTTTACACCAAAAACACTCAAAAAAAAATTTACCCTAATTTAATTCTACATATAGGCATGTTTTTCCCGATTTGCTCCGACGGAAATTTTCCTCGAAAATGTGGGTTTTCCCAACAAAATCTCGAATTTTCAAATAAATTTTTTGGGCACGTAATTATTTATCAATAATTAAGTAACTTGGTGAAATAAAAGCTTTCTTGGTATAGATTATAACTGCAGAAGCCGGTGAAAATTAAACGAATATTTTAGCAACAATTCAATTGTTAATTAACAATTTACAGTCGCAATAAAAACCAAAATAATCATGAGACATTGATTAAAATTAGAAAGATTATAAAGATGTGATGCCTATTAAATATTTTGTCGACAAAATATAATTTTTTTATTTTTTGCATAATCTTTAAATGTTAAAAAATAGTTATAAACAAATTAACATTTCTCAGAAATTATTTATTATATTCTAATTTTAAAAAATACTTAAAATGCGTATTTCAAAGGTCTTGAAAATGAATGCTTCAAAAATGTTTTCCAACCATTTGCAAAAAAGTTATGAAAGAGCAAAGTAAATATACGATTGCTCCGTTGTTTATAATTTGATTTAATTAATTACAAAGAATATCAAATATAAGTTCAATGGTTCTATTTTAATCAAAGATTAAAAATACTTTTTTTTGTAATTTTTAGCGCGAAAGTAAGCTTGATACAGAGCCGGAGATGTTCACTCGAAGCGACTGACACGCTTTAAACTCGCGCGAGTTGTGTATGTGGACGGGTATAATACATAATACATAGCTACGGTACGGTATTAGTCTACTTTCGCGCGTGTAAATTACAAAAAAAAAATATTTAGTCTTTAATTAAAATATAACCATTAAACTAATAATCTATATTTTTTGCAAGTAATTAGCTTGTACTTTAAACTCACTTTTACGCTTTGAAAGAATTAAAAAAAATTATAAATAACGCAGTAATCGTATGTTTACTTTGCTGTTTCATAACTTTTTTGCAAATGGTTGTAAAAAAGTTTTAAAACATTCATTTTCAAGATATTTGAAATACGCATTTTACCTATTTTTTAAAATTAGAATATAATAAAAACTTTCTGATAAACGTTAATTTGTTTATAACTATTTTTTTAAACATTTAAAGATTAGGCAAAAAAATAAAAAATATATATTTTGTTGACAAAATGTTAAATATGCATCTCATCTTTATAAGATTTCAAAGTTTGATCAATGTATCGTAATTATTTTGGTTATTATTGCAACCGTAAATTATTAATTAACAATTGAATTGTTGCTAAAATATTCGTTCAATTTTCACCAGCTTCTGGAAGTATAATCCAAACCAAGAAGGCTTTTAAGTCACCAAATTATTTAATTATTGGTTGATAATTACTTATCTAAAACTTTATTTGAAAATTAAAGATTTTGTTGGGAAAACCCGGATTTTCCGAGGAAAATTTTCGTCGGAGCAGATCGGAAAAAACATATCTCTATGCAGAATTTAATTGCGGTGAATTTTTATTTGAGTGTTTTTGTTGTAAAGTTAAAATCTTCGGAGTTATAGAGCAATAATTGAAAAAACACGATTTTCGGGCGCCATTTTGTTTATAAAAAAAGTAGCACACTATCTGCGGACTTTGCATACCTATATTATTAATATATATAATCATAAGCTTCGATTCCAGCAATAAAATTGCTGGTAAATAAATTTTTCCAAAAATGGCCTATTCTCCGATAATCAGCCCAGACTAAAATGGGACACTTTTGAATAGGAATCCGCATTCTGCAAATCAACCGAAAAATCGCAAAATTTTTCATACTGGAGCGACTTCACAACATGGACTAAAACCGCGTGAATGAAATCGAAATCGATAAAAAAATCGTCACAACAATAATTATTGTCTGTCTAGCGATCCGCAGATTCGACTACACACGCTGGTAATTTATGATCAATGGTGACCTGAAATGGTGGGTAATGGTAGACTCATAAAATTGCATAAACGCTTTGGTTTGACTTTGCAGCTACACCTACCTAAGACGGTATTGTGCAAAATGCACCCCACTACAACGCACTTTAATAAAATTCCTTTCTGTACAATTTGGGCGATTAGTATGATATAGTGATAAAGTTTGATTAGTTTTTGTGGACACGGAATGATGGTGCGTCTTTGTTTATGTTTATTTTTGTGATTTACATAGATAGTTTCATTTGTATTCTGTGTACGGCGGCGTCGAAGTAAGAATTGGCTAAGTCGAAAAATCGTTTCTTTGGAAAGTTTTCCAAATATATTTTTAAATCAGATTAGTATACAATAAGAGTAAGCAGGCGGTATGTAATAATATTAATAATTTAATAGGTTACTTATAACATTATATGAACTACTTAAATATAATTTCTACTGTTATAAATTATTTGTCGCATGTCGGCTTTTTAAATATCTTTTGAAGTTAAGCGGAAAATTATGAAATAATCTTTTTATAACCTTTGTTTTTATTCCTTGATTTAAAATGAACAGCTTCGTTTTAATATTATACTTCATAGTATAATAATATACTCAACATTAATATCCCAAGAAACTCAGAAGAAATTGACAATAATGCGACAATTTTTCGAAAATTTATTGCCTGTTGCCTGACAATAGACAAGTAGTCTGGGCTGATTATCGGAGAATAGGCCATTTTTGGGAAAAGTTATTTACCAGCAATTTTATTGCTGGAATCGAATTATAAGATCCTATATATTAATAATATAGGTATGCAAAGTCCTCAGATAGTGTGCTACTTTTTTTTATAAACAAAATGGCGCTCGAAAATCGTGTTTTTTTCAATTATTGCTCTAGAACTCCGAAGATTTTAACTTTACAACAAAAATACTCAAATAAAAATTCACCGTGATTAAATTCTGCATAGAGACGTGTTTTTCCCGATCTGCTCCGACGAAAATTTTCCTCGGAAAATGCGGGTTTTCCCAACAAAATCTTTAATTTTCAAATAAAGTTTTAGATAAGTAATTATTTACCAATAAATAAATAATTTGGCGACTTAAAAGCCTTCTTGGTTTAGATTATAGTTCCAGAAGCTGGTGAAAATTAAACGAATATTTTAGCAACAATTCAATTGTTAATTAATAATTTACGGTCGCAATAATAACCAAAATAATTATTATACACTGATCAAACTTTGAAATCTTATAAAGATGAGATGCCTATTTAACATTTTGTCGACAAAATATAAATTTTTTATTTTTTTGCATAATCTTTAAATGTTTAAAAAAAATAGTTATAAACAAATTAACATTTCTCAGAAAGTTTTTATTATATTATAATTTTAAAAAATAGCTAAAATGTGCATTTCAAATATCTTGAAAATGAATGCTTTAAAACTTTTTTGCAACCATTTGCAAAAAAGTTATGAAATAGCAAAATAAACATACGATTACTACGGTGTTAATATTTTTTTTTAATTCTTTCAAAGCGCAGAAGTGAGTTTAAGGTACAAGCTAATTATTTATAAAACAATATCGATTATCAGCTTAATGGCTATATTTTAATTAAAGATTATAAATATATTTTTTTGTAATTTACACGCGCGAAAGTAGAATAATACAGTACCGTAGCTACCCGCCCACATACACAACTCGCGCGAGTTTAAGCGTGTCAGTCGCTTCGAGTGAACATTTTATCTCCGGCTCTGTATCAAGCCTACTTTCGCGCTAAAAATTACAAAAAAAAAGTATTTTTAATCTTTGATTAAAATATAACCATTGCACTAATTTTTGACATTCTTTGTGAGTAATTAGATTGTACCATAGACTCACTTTTAAGGTTTGAAACAATTAAAACAAATTATAAACAATGGAGATATCGTATATTTATTTTGCTGTTTCCTAACTTTTCTGCAAATGGTTGGAAATTTTTTTTAAAGCATTCATTTTCAAGACCTATGAAATACGCATTTTAAGTATTTTTTAAAATTAGAATATAATAAACAATTTCTAAGAAATGTTAATTTGTTTATAACAATTTTTTTAAACATTTAAAGATTATGCAAAAAAATGAAAAATTTATATTTTGTCGACAAAATATTAAATAGGCGTCACATATTTATAATCTTTCTAAGTTTGATCAATGTCTCATGATTATTTTGGTTGTTATTGCGACTGTAAATTGTTAATTAACAATTGAATTGTTGCTAAAATATTCGTTTCATTTTAACCGGCTTCTGAATTTATAATCTATACCAAGAAAGCTTTTATTTCACCAAGCTATATAATTATTGATAAATAATTACTGGCCCAAAAAATTTATTTGAAAATTCGAGATTTTGTTGGGAAAACCCACATTTTCCGAGGAAAATTTTCGTCGCAGCAAATCAGGAAAAACATGCCTCGATGTAGAATTAAATTGGGGTGAATTTTTATTTGAGTATTTTTGGTGTAAAGTTAAAATCTTCGGGGTTATAGAGCAATAATTGAAAAAAATACGATTTGTCGGCGCCATTTTGTTTATAAAAAAAGTAGCACACTATCTGTGGACTTTGCATACCTATATTAATAATATATAGGATCTTATAATTCGATTAAAGCAATAAAATTGCTGGTAAATAACCTTTCTTTGTACTTTACTAATTAGACCAACGTATTATAACTATTTTTTTTTTCAAAATTTAAAGATTATGCAAAAAAAAGAAAAATTTATATTTTGTCGATAAAATATTAAACAAGCATCTCATCTTTATAATCTTTATAAGTTTGATCAATGTATCATGATTATTTTGGTTATTATTGCGATCGTAAATTGTTAATTAACAATTGAATTGTTGCTAGAATATTCGTTTAATTTTCACCGGCTTCTGGAATTACAATCTATACCAAGAAATCTTTGATGTCACTAAAATATTTAATTATTGATTAATAATTACTTACCAAAAACTTTATTTGAAAATTATAGTTTGCGTTAGGAAAACCCGCATTTTCCGAGGAAAATTTTCGTCGGAGTAAATCGTGAAAAACATATCTCTATGCAGAATTTAATTGCGGTGAATTTTTATTTGGGTGTTTTTGTTGTAAAGTTAAAATCTTCGGAGTTATAGAGCAATAATTGAAAAAAATACGATTTGTCGGCGCCATTTTGTTTATAAAAAAAGTAGCACACTATCTGCGGACTTTGCATACCTATATTATTAATATATAGGATCTTATAATTCGATTCCAGCAATAAAATTGCTGGTAAATAACTTTTCCATGAATTTTGCTAATTAGCCCAGAGTAAAGAGAGCCCGCAGGGCTCGAGTGACTATTGACGAATGGAAACAAGTTTGAGAACAATATTGGAGCACTATTTTCTTATTTATTCTTACTATTGTGTGATATTCGACAGATTATTTTTTAATACTTACATATAAAATTCAAGTCTTTGTATAAAAACATTCAGTGACATTTGTCCCAATTAATGTGACATACAGTTTTCAACTTGTCAAAGTGAACAGCGCAGTTTAGCAAATATGCAGCCGAAATATCAATAAAATATTAGTTATTATTATTTATAAATACAGTTTTATTCATGAAATAATTTTACCGAAGTACACTCGAGCGCTTAAAATTGCCGATTTGTGTTCTCCTTGTGATAATTTGACATTAGATGCAGAACTAAAAGTTACCCAGAGAAAGAAAACCTATATGTACCTAAAATATAATATATGAGCACTACAGGCCTAGCAGGCCCATGGTTTGGAGTACTATTCTCTTCCATTCTCGCTTATCGTTAGCTTTCCTTTTCCAGTTGATTATGTTAAGTCTTGTGATGTCTTCTTTGACCTCATTGCTCCATCTTGACTTCGGTCTTCCCCTTCTCATTCTTCCTGTCAACGCACTAGATATTATCATTTTTGGGACTCTCACTGAACTCATTCTCTGTACGTGACCCATCCATCTAATTCTTTGAGCTCTTGTTACTGCTAGTATATTAGGTTCTTGATAAAGCTCTGATAGCTCCTTGTTTGTTCTTCGCATCCATTGACCGTTTACGTTCTTCCCACCAAAGATTTTGCGCAGCACTTTTCGCTCCCAAACTAATAGCATTTCTTGCTGTTTTTTTGATATAATATAGTCCATGTCTCAGACGCAACTATATTAGTTATACAGAGTGAGTTTTATGTATGGAAACACTCAATTATCTCGAAAACGGTTTGCACGATTTTAATAGATTTTGGTAGGTAGGGGTTATCTAATGCGGCCGATATTATAGTGCTAATTAAATTGTTGTCATATTTTCCGTTTTTCTGGAAATCTAATGATCTTATTTCAAATAGAACACCCTATATATTTTTTGCGTTCTGAATTCCTTAAGAAATACTGATTATTTTTCATGTTATATTCCCTATACCTAAATGCCATAATTTCGGAGTTATTGCTACATTTATTAAAAAAAAATTAAACAAATTATAAAAATCAATTTTTTTGACAAGGGTAAACACTATTTTAGGTTATTTGGATCATTGGGAACAAAAAAGATCTTTTGTAATTTTTCTCTAAAATTAATCGTTTCCGAGTTGTAAACAATTTAAAACTGAAAAAAATCGAATAATGACGATTTTCAAGATTCAAGAACACAAATTAAAAATGTTATTTATGAAACTGAGAAGTACCCAAATTCAAGCTAAGCCTTATTTTATCAGTTACCGATAAGTAATTTGAGACTTGTTTCGTTTTAAAACATTGGTTTTTAGTTGTTAATGCCCGTCCTCCCATATACACTTCATTAAAAATTAAAAAGCAATATTATAGAATAAAATGAGGCAAAAAATATTATGGCAAGCTATTAGAAGAAGACTTAAACTTGCATTTAGCTACTTTGTAATTTCAAAAATTATATTTATTACTTGTGTTCTTGAACCTTAAAAATCGTCATTATTCGATTTTTTTCAGTTTTAAATTGTTTATAACTCGGAAACGATTAATTTTAGAGAAAAATTACAAAAAAACATTTTTGTTTCCAATGATCCAAGCAACCTAAAATAGTGTTTACCACGGCCAAAAAAATTGATTTTTATAATTCGTTTAAAATTTTTTTTGAAAATAAATGTAGCAATAACAACGAAATTATGACATTTAGGTATAGACAATATAACATAAAAAATAATCAGTTTTTCTTAAGGACTACAAAACGCAAAAAATATACAGGGTGTTCTATTTGAAATAAGGAAGTTCATTAGATTTACAGAAAAACGGAAAATATGACAACAATGTAATTAGCACTATAATATCGGCCGCATTAGAAAACCCCCACCTACCAAAACCTATCAAAATCTTCCAAGCCGTTTTTGAGATAATTGAGTGTTTCCATACATAAAACTCACACTGTATATATCAAGAGAAAGAAAACCTGTATGTACCTAGTCCAGGGAAATAAGATTTTACTCGTGACACTGACACGGCAAGGAAAACCACAGTTGTTTTGAATAATATTAGTCTGGGCTGATTATCGGAGAATAGGCCATTTTTGGGAAAAGTTATTTACCAGCCATTTTATTGCTGGCATCGAATCTTATGATTGTATATGTTACAGTTCAAGTTGATTATCCAGTTGGAGTTGACTCCAACTAGTTGGAGTCGACTCTAACGGCTGGTTTCAGTAAAAGTTGATTATAAATATAAAATGAAGATGTATATTCAACATTTACTAGTAAAAGTAGACTCCAACTAGGAAAAGTATACTCTTCCCAATGCCATTTAGTAAAAGTTGATTCTGATTCACACAAACAGCCGATTCTAGAAATTAAATTAATGTTACTGAATATGTTCAAATTAGTCTAGGCTGTATCGTCGTCCCCGTTAGTGAAATTGCTCCGATTCGAATTTTTTGCACAAACTTACTCAAAAAGAGGTCCTTATAACAAATCTACTGGGTGCCAGGCAGTACCTTGATCGATAAATTGTTTAAACAATTTTTTTTAGACAAATTCACAAAAATAATTTTTTCACTTCGAACAATTTTTTTAGATCATTTGAGTTATTCTGAGCAAAAAAAGGTATTTTGTGATTTTTCTCTAAAATTGATTGTTGTCGAGTTATAAGCGATTTAAAATTTGAAAAATGCAAAAATAGCCATTTTCAAGGCTTAATAACTCGGTTAAAATCCATTATTATGAAAGTCAGAAAGTGACCAAATCAAAGTTTATAGCCCCCTGTACAAGATCCAGCAGAAATTTTTGTCACTATTTTATTACTAAGCTTTATCTTTAATTATTAACAATGAGCGCTAAGTACGTATTAGGCGGCCGTCAATGGTGAGTGCTAAAGAGATGCACCATTTGGGCTGTCCAATGGTGAATCTCACTCGCACTCACATTGACGGCCGCCTCAATACGCGCTTAGCGCTCATTGTTGATAATTAGAAAAAATATCTTATTAATGAAATAATGACAAAAATTTCTTCAGGATCTTATAGAGGTAGCTTTAATCTTTGATTTTTTTTAGTTTCTGACTTTCATAATATACAGTGAGCACGTAAAGGTTGGAATAAATTCATTTTCTCGAGAATGGACGATTTTAGAAAGAAATCCCGAAACAGGTCAATTTTTATTTTTAAATTACGACTTTTTGGCATATATACCATAGTAGTGACGTCACCCATCTGGGCGTGATGACGTCATCGATGATTTTTTTAAATGGGAATAGGGGTCTTGTGATAGCTCATTTGAAAGGTAATTCAATTCTCTATTCAATAATATAACTAATAACATAATTTTTTATACAGGGTGCCCAAATTTTTTTATTTTTTTGATTAAATTTACTGACATAAAAAGAAGAATGCAAGTAATTTATCTAATTCAAAATACATTTTACTGCTCTCATAAAACAGAATAAAATGTTTATTTGAAAAATAATCATTGCTTTTAGCTTAAATTAAATGTTCAAACTGTCAAGAGGAAGGTGGGTGGCTGCTTTAATACTGAATTTAAGCAAAAAACAATATTTTTATTTGTCAAATACACATTATTTTATGTTTTCTGATAGGAGTAAAATGTATTATGAGTTAAATAAATTACACACATTCTTCTTTTTGTCAAAAAATTTAATTCAAAAAAAATATTTTTTGGACACCCTGTACAAATAATAATGTTAATGTTTATATTACTGAATAGAAAATTGAATTACCTTTCAAATGAGCTATCACATGACCCCTATTCTCATTTAAAAAAGCGTAGATGACGTCATCATTCTAGAAATTAAATGTTACTGGAAATAATTATGTTCAAATTGTGATATTTATATTCTAGGCTGTATCGCCGCCTCCGATAGGTAAATTATTCCAGTTCGATTTTTTTGCACAAACTTACTCAAAAAGAGGTCCTTATAACGAATCCACAGGGTGTCAGATGGTACTGTGGTCGAAAAATTGTTTAAACAACTTTTTTAAACAAACTCACAAAAAAAATTCATTTAGGACAATTTTCTTTACATCATTTGGGTCATTCGGAGCAAGGTGAAAAGAGGTCTTTTGTGATTTTTCTGTAAAATTTATTGTTCATACTTGTTTATTGTTATATTTATTTCAAAATACGAAAATGACCATTTTCAAGGTTTAATAACTCAGTTAAAAATTATATTAGTCACCGAAAGTGACGAGAAAGTCACCGAAAGTCACGAGAAAGACCGACAGTCACCAAATAAAATTGTAACGACCCCCCTACAAGATACTGAAGAAATGTTTGTTATTATTTTATTACTAAACTAAGGGGTTATTTTTAATTATTAACAATGAGCGCTAGGAGCATATTGAAGCAGCTACCAATGTGAGTGCGAGTGAGATGCACCATTGCACCATTTTGACATTTAAAAATTCAAACTTCTGTCAAACCACAAAAACACTTTTTTTGTAATTTATTGCTCACATGTCATCACCATGACAAGGCGAAAGTTCTTCTTCTTGTGGTGCTTTCTCCTTTAGTGGAGGTTAGTGACTACACTGCAGCACAATGCGGCTCTAAACAAAGATGTTGAATCAAGGCCGGTCCAGTCTCTGATATTTCTAAGCCATGAAATCTGGCGCCTACCGGGACCCCCGTTTTCCTTCAATTTTACCCTGGATGATCAGTTGCGTGAGGCGGTACTTTTCGTTTCTCATTATGTGTCCCAGGTAGCTAACTTTTCTGACTTTAATGATTTTTAGCAGTTCCCTACCTGTACCTATTCTCCTCAGAACATATTCGTTGGTGGTGTGGGTTGTCCAAGGTATTTTCAAATCACTTCTATAAAGCCAGAGTTCAAAGGCGTCCAACTTGTTCATCAGTATTGTGTTGTGTCCAGGCCTCCGTTCCATACAAAAGTATTGACCACACATAGTAATGCAGAAAACGACATCTAAGGTTGATATTAATGCTACTGTTACAAAATAAGCTTTTCATTTTGATAAACCCCTGTCGGGCTACCTATATTTTCGCTCTTGACTTCTTGTTTATAATCAAGTTGATTGTTGAACCAGCAATCAAGATATTTGTACTGGCTTACGTATTCAAGCTGTTGGTGTTTCACATATTTATTGGAAGAGGTAAATTTTTGTTCCTTGATATTTTTATAACTTTGGTTTTCGCAGTATTGATCTTCATCCCCATTTTTTCACAACTCTCAGTATCCCTATCCAACAGTATCTGCAGACTATGGTCCGAATCAGTCATTAATACTGTGTCATCTGCATAGCGGATGTTATTTACTCTCTGACCGTTGATCCTGATTCTTTCTGAAGAGTGCGATAAAGAGTTCTCAAATATTACCTAAGAGTAGACGTTAAAAGTATGGGTGATAGCACACAACCCTGTCTAACACCTCGTTGTATTTCAATTGGCCTTGACGTATTACCATTGGTCTTTACGATTGCTGCCTGATTCCAATAAATAGCCTCTATAATTTTAGAATCTCTTTTGTCGACTCCGATGTTGTTCAATCTTTCTATCAAGGTCTTGTGCGTCACCCTATCGAACGTTTTTCAAAATCTATGAAACAGATAAAAAGGTCTGCTTGCTTATCTTTGTGCCAGAGTTTGAAGACAGAATATTGCTTCTCGTGTCCCCATACCTTTCCTGAAGCCAAATTGTTCTTGACCGGTGACCTCATCACATTTTTTATAATACAGTAGAATCTCGGTTATCCTCCATAAACAGGCCGACGGAAGGGCGAATAAGCAAAAATGGCGGATAATAGGGAGCGTTAAATGAAACACAAGTTGAGCCCTTGATGATTTCCAGTCTCCGATAGGAGTGGCACAAGAAGAAGAAGAAGAGAATTAGTTTAATTTTGACCGAAATGAACGAAAAAAACTAGCGATTTTCATCTGCCTTGCTGATTTATCTCGTTTTGTTGCTGCCAATACTCGCCATCTTGTAGCATCATAATATCGACAGCTCTTTCTTCTTGTTGCTCGGAATGCTCGGCTTATTTTATCTCATCTTAAAAATTTTTTACTCGTTCTTTAATATTTTCAAAGTTATAAAAATTTGAAAAAAAAATTATTACTTAAATGGAGCGGCGGATAAAACGGAACGGCGGATAAATGAAGGGCGGATAACCGAGACTCTACTGTATATTCTATTCTGTATGATACGCAAGAAAAGCTTTAGAATGTTATTTAATAAACCTATAAGGCGGAAGTCCTGGCATAATTTGGCATTCTTCTTTTTAGGTAGTGGTATGAAGACTGATTCAAGCCATATTTTAGGGATAGTCCCTGTATTGTAAACATTATTAATAGTCCAAGAAGAAGGTCTAAGTTTTCTCGTTGATTAACTTCAACAGCTCAGCTGGTTTTTCATCTTTTCCTACAGATTTGTTGTTTTTTAGTTGACGTAGAGCATATTCCAGTTCGAACTTCAGTATTGGAAGAGCTTCGTCGTTAGTCTTCCCACATGTTTATTTGTTCTTCTGGGCTTGAAATCAGTTTGCCTTCTGCGTTGATTAGATTATTTAGTCCTTGTGAATATGTCGTGCTTGTGAATTCCTGAGTTTCTTATACAGATGGAAGTCATCATGTTTTTTTATATAAGTTTTCGATTTCTTCACATTGTTCTGTTATCCATTTTTCTTTTGCAATTTTTATTTTTTGTTTAATGGTTCTATTTAATGCTTTGTACATTGCTTTGTGCTGTTTAAATTTTCTTCTTTTATCCATTAAATCCAATATTTCCTCTGTCATCCATCTTTGCTTCCGTGGTCGCTGTTTTGTGAGCATTTCAGTTGCCGTTGCAAGGGCGAGTCTGATTTCCTCCCGAAGGCGAAAGTTAAGGATGTTTAATTATATGAAAGTGTGCTAAAAAAACAGTGCGAAAAATTAAAAGCCATTTAATAGTACATTGTTTACCGGGTAGGAAAAGCTTAACATTCCTGGACGACTGTGAAGATTGCTAAGTCGAGGCGCAAGCCGAGACTTAGCAACACAGAGTCCAGGAATGTGGCTTTTCCTACGAGGTAAACATACTATTTTTCCGCAAATCGTTTAAAATTCGACAGATATTGATTGATTTGAAAAAAACGCGATAATTTTATTCCCAAATAAATGGTGCTTTGAAATTCCTAATAAAATTACTTGGGTTACTATGGAAACGTATTGAGGTTGAATTGTCAAACTTGACGCTTATAAATTTAATTGCTGGTGTTCTCGAAAGTAAAATGATAAGTGATGATGAAATTTCCATTCCTGGGACTCCTCCAGAGCTGGTTGAGGCAGTGAATACTGCTTCATTAGAATTATTGCCAAAGAAATCAAGAGAAAAGTACGAAAATGCATACAGACGTTTTATGGATTATCGCATGAGTAAAAATACGAGTTCTTTTTCAGAAAATGTTGTAATGCCATACTTCCTAGACCTTTGTTTAAAGATGAAATCTTCAACATTATGGGCCAATTATTCAATGCTGAAGTCAACCCTTGCACTTAAACACAATGTAGATATATCTACATACTCAAAACTTCGTTCTTTATTGAAACGGCAAGCTCAAGGTTATAGGGCAAAGAAATCTAAGATTTTAACGAAGGAAGAAATTGAAAAATTTATCCAGGAAGCTCCAGATAAAGAAAATTTAATGATTAAGGTAATTTACAAGGTTTTAATAGCAATGTGTTTTCTATCGTTTATGTAGAACACTAACAACTGTACGGAAATATAATTTCCTTACAGTAAGGAAATGACATTTCCTTACAGTAAGGAAGTCCTGACTTTTTCTTCAAGAAATTTTGACAGGAATGTCAAAATTTCCTGGCGATTTGCGGAAAAATACATTGTTACTTCACACGCTTTAAGCCCATCATGTACTGCTATCTATATTTACAATTTTCACACAATAAAACCTTTACTTACATAATATGAGATAAAGTAGATAAAAATTATTTTTTTGAATTTAACAAAAATTGGTTAAACAATTTTTCGACCGCGGTACCGCGTGACACCCTGTGTATTTGTTATAAGGATGTATTTCTTTGAGTAAGTTTGTGCAAAAAATCGAATCAGAATAATTAACCTAACGGGGACGACCTTACAGACTCTACTAATAAGTAGTTAAAACGGTCAAGACAAAGAAACGCACAGTCATCAAAAATGCACTTGAGATTCTCGTATAATCAACATTTACTGAATCGATCCAGGAAGAGTCAACTCCAACTAGTACAAGTTGATTTAAATTTTTAAAATCAACTTTTACTGCTCGTTTCAGTTGGAGTTGACTCCAACTAGTTGGAGTCGACTCTAACTGAGAATCAACTTGAACTGTAACATATATATTAATAATATAGATATGCAAAGTCCGCAGATAGTGTGCTACTTTTTTTATAAACAAAATGGCGACCGAAAATCGTGTTTTTTTCAATTTTTGCTCTATAACTCCAAAGATTTTAACTTTAGACCAAAAACACCCAAATAAAAATTCACCGCAATTAAATTCTTCATAGAGAGGTGTTTTTCCGGTTTACTTCGACGAAAACCTTCCCCGGAAAAAGCGGTTTTTTCCAACAAAATCTTTAATTTTCAACTAAACTTTTAGATAAGTAGTTGTTAATCAATAATTAAATAACTTGGTAACGTAAAAGCTCTTTCCGTATATATCATAATTTCAGAAGTCTATGCAAATTGAATGAATAGTTTAGCAACAATTGAAATGTTAATTAAAAATTTTCGGTCGCTATAATAACGACAATAATTATGTTGCATAAGAATAACTATAATTTTTTCATAAAAAAACACTATATCTATCTAATATACTTTACAGAATTGAAATTGGACTATTTAAGCGGCCTCAGGAATATTTTAAAATTATAAACAATTTTTTGGGTTATAAACAAATAGAATATCTCGGGAAACATTAAACTAAATTAAATTATGAAAACGGCATTCGAAAGACAGCGGCAGGACGCTTCTTTTAAAAGAAAAACGTTAAATTATGACGAGTAGTTCCTGAAATACAACCGGTCAAAATTGAGTGAAATTTACGGCAAAGATATAAACAATAGGATCATAATTTTTAAACCATCACCTTTTTGTTTGTGTCCTCTTTCTCCACACCAATTTTCATATCTTTAAATTCCTCATAACATATATTATTATAATAAAAACTATCGATAATACGTGTGAAAATTGCCAAAAATAGCAAAATTCCAATCAAAAATTCGGTTGGAGAAAATGTAACCCTCAAGTTCAAAATCGGTATACGTTAAAAAAATGCATTTTCTCAGCTTCCCATGGAGCAATTTCCTTCATTCTTTTTTTGTTCCCAAGTAACTCGAGTAGAGCCATCGAACTAACGCATTATTAAATGTCAAACTTGCTTTTCTTTTGTTATAATAAATTAATTTATTTATTATAACACAATATTTTAATTTGTTTAAATAAAAATTGTTTAAATAATTATACAGCTTTCAAATGAGAATATTTATGTTTTTAAATTTAAAAGGTTCACTTGTAGTAAGTTTATCTAAAAAAAAGCCTACAACTGGAAAAAGTATGTAATTTTCTGTTCTTATAAATAAATTAATATATTATAACAAAACAAAAGCAAGTTTGACATTTAATAATGCGTTATTTCGACGGCTCTACTCGAGTTATTAGGGAACAAAAAAAGAATGAAATTGCTCCATGGGAAGCCGAGAAAATGCATTTTGTTAACGTATACCGATTTTGAACTTTGAGGGTTACATTTTCTCCAACCTAATTTTTGATTGGAATTTTGCTATTTTTGGCAATGTTCACACGTATTATCGATAGTTTTTATTATAATAATATATGTTATGAGGACTTTAAAGATATGAAAATTGGTGTGGAGAAAGAGGACAAAAACAAAAAGGTGATGATTTAAAAATTATGATCCTATTGTTTATATCTTTGCCGTAAATTCCGGTCAACTTTGGCTGGTTGTATCTCAGGAACCACTCATCATAATTAAACGTTTTCCTTTTATAAGAAGCGTCCTGCCGCTGTCTTTTGAATACCGTTTTCACAATTTAATTTAGTTTAATATTTCCCGAGATATTCTATTTGTTTTTAAACCAAAAAATTGTTTATAAATTTAAAATATTACTGAGGCCGCTTAAATAGTCCAATTTGAATTCTGTAAAGTACATTAGATATGTATAGTACCTTTTTATGAAAAAATCATAGGTATTCTTATGCATCATAATTATTGTCGTTATTATAGCGACCGTAAATTTTTAATTAACATTTTAATTGTTGCTAAACTGTTCATTCAATTTCCATAGACTTCTGGAATTATAATATATACGAAAAGGGTTTTTACGTTACCAAGTTATTTAATTATTGATTAACAACTACTTATCTAAAAGTTTAGTTGAAAATTAAAGATTTTGCTGGAAAAACCCGCTTTTTCCGGGGAAAGTTTTCGTCGAAGTAAATCGGAAAAAACACGTCTCTATGCAGAATTTAATTGCGGTGAATTTTTATTTGAGTGTTTTTGGTCTAAAGTTAAAATCTTTGGAGTTATAGAGGAAAAATTGAAAAAAACACGATTTTTGGACGCCATTTTGTTTATAAAAAAAGTAGCACACTATCTGTGGACTTTGCATATCTATATTATTAATAGATACAATAATAAGATTCGATTCCAGCAATAAAATTGCTGGTAAATAACTTTTCCTTGTATTTTGCTAATTAGCCCAGAGTATATTGACCTCTATGCTGGAGTCAATTTTTTGAACTTAATTATTAATCAAATATTAATTTATTATTATAGTCCTGTGCCAAAGGGGGTACAACGGCCTCCTTTATCCAGATGGACTTTCCCAAGTTATTTTTATGTATTTTGACCCGTAGAACACGAATTTTTTGGGTAACAGTTGATCCGGATGTCGATAAGATTGTTATAAACAAAGAACTTAAGGAATTACATAACAGCGATTTTTCGCAAAACAAAACATTTTTTTGTATCTTTTGGTTCATTCTAAATAAAAAATGTTATTACAAGTTTTTTCGTAGGATGCATAGTTTTCGACATAAACGCGGTTGAACTCAAAAAATCGAAAAATTACAATTTTTGAACCCGAATAACTTTTGATTAAAAAATAAAATAACAATTCTTCTTACCGCATTTGAAAGTTCAAGTCAAATTCTATCGGTTTTGATTATTTGCATTGCTAAAAATTAATTTTTTATTGTTAAACAAAGCTATAAGCACATAGTGCCTAAGTGATGTTTTCAATGCATTTCTCATTTAAAATCGAACGAGTAGACAAGCCTACAAACACGTAATTTCTACGTAGTGGTAGTGCCTTAAAACGCATACATTGGGCACGGGAAACACTATTTGTTTATAGCTTTATTTGACAATAAAAAAATTAATTTTTAGCAATGAAAATAATCAAAACCGGTATAATTTGACTTGAGCTTTCAAATGCGGTAAGCAGAATTGCTATTTTATTTTTTAATCAAAAGTTATTCGGGTTCAAAAATTACAGTTTTTCGATTTCTTGAAAGTTCAACCGCGTTTCAAATCTCGAAAATTATGCATCCTACGAAAAAACTTGTAAGACAATTTTTTGTTTAGAATGACCCAAAAAATATAAAAAAAAAATCTTATCGACATCCGGATCAACTGTTACCCAAAAAATTCGTGTTCTACGGGTCCAAATACATAAAAAAAGGTAAAGTTTTCAATCCTAATAGCAACATTAATAATATTGAAAAATATTACTAAAAGATTTTTAAATTAAAAACTTATTGGTTCACTTCCCTGGTAACACCTCCATGACTTCTAAAATTTGCAAGCCAGATGGATGCTGCAGTGAAGACAAGAGATAATTCTAAAAAGTTGCAATTCACAAACGCCGTCTGCAGCTTTGTAAAGTTCCAACGGAAAATGGACCTAGTTACTCTATAGGACTAATACTAATATAAAATAAAATAAAATAAAAATATATAGCATTTTTATTCAGTTGCAATGCGAAGGCAAAACAATCTTATTTTTCACTTCAGGAAGCGCAGTACAGCACTCCGAATCGACGATTTTCGACTCTTATTGGAGTCATCATCGGAGAGGCGTAGGCCTGCTGCTCTCTTCTCAGGGCTGCTTTATCCATTAGGCAATATAGGCAGTTGCCTAGGGCGGCACATTATGAGAGGGCGGCAAAAATACTATACAAAAAATATTTGTACATAAAAATTATGGATCTGGGTTCTGCCATTAAAGAGTATGAAGCTCTTTCAAATTACTTTACAGCAAGGAAGCTAAAAAATTGTGCCCAAATAAAACATATTTATAAAGAAATAAGAAAGAGAAAAAGAAAAATTCAATTTGACGAAGGGGCCATGATGAACTAAAGTTTTCAGCTAGTGATGAGATGAAAATCCACACATTCTATATTATAATCGACACTCTGATAAGAGACCCGAATATAGACGTCTGGAATCTTATCGACTTATGTATCAACGTTTCCATGTTATTAACAGATTTGCCAAAATTAAGCAATGAAGAAATTATTAAAGAAGCTGAAAATCTGATTCAAAATAAAGACGACCAAGATACACCATTCATACATGAATGCATTCACGTAAAGGATCATTTGGATATCACAATAAAATCACCAATTGACATACTAATCTTATTATTTGAAGAAGAGTAAGTGCAGTCACTGAAGGTGGATATAAGCTATTACTTCCGATTTCGTTGAACCTCCATCGATTTGCAGGAAAATTGAAGAGTGGTTAGAGGATATCTCAAGGAACAAAGGTGACATGGTGTCAACTTGCGCTTTTACCCTGGGGGTGGATGCCACCCCTTCTCGGGGGTGAAAATTATTTTAGTAAAAATATCCCCAGAATTCGATAGAGGGACAAATTATAAGCAAAATTTGTTACATAAAGTTAATAAAATACATCAAAACTTTTTGAGTTATTAAAGATCAAAGATTTTAATTTTTCATGAGAAAAATGCATGTTTTTAACCGATTTTTCATAAATAACTCAAAAACTATAAGATTTTACAAAAAAGTTATTATTACCATAATTGAAGCTAATAAAAAATGAAATAAACTCCTTACTGGAAAAACCTTTAATTGTTAACTAAAAGAGAGTTATAGGTAATTGTAAATTATAAATTATAAATATTTTTTTCGGCGAGTACCCAAATCTAAGTATTCAAGCTTGAATAACGGGAAAATGATGCATTTTATAAGACATAACCTTATTAAACAGTTGTCAAAGTACTTAGAAATATCTATCAAATGAGCCCCCAAACAAGTTGATAGCATTAAAATTTAAGCACCAAATATTTTTCAAAATTTATCTTTTAAAAATTTTTCCAAATAAGTTATTGTTTTTTTTTTTATTTTTTAAATAACTCTGTTAATTTTTACGATATCAGGTTTGCCTGAAAACCAGTTGAAAGTTTATTTTAATGGCTATTACACCACGTTGAATTTAATCTTTTAAACACCTTACTTTTTTAAAAATAAAAGGTTAAATGGCCCCGGTTACATGGTTTTCGCAGCAAAATTTAAGCTTTAAACGTTTCTATCTCGGTTATTTTTTACCCTACAGAAATAGTAAAAAGGTAAAATATTTGATACAGAAAAAACTAAAATTTGGTTATACCTACATATATCACTTTTTACGTATATTGAGTATTTTTGGAGTTATTATCAAAAGAAAATGAAAATTACGATAAGTAATTTTAGAAATTATGATTTTTTTAAATTATATTATTTTTTTCAAAAATATGCATTATAAACCGGTCAAAATTGTTGAAATCATTACTTATGCTAATATAAAGAAATTCTTCTAAGAATTACTATAAATTTTAATTTTTGTGGAAATGGCGTATGTTTTTTTTCACTTTTTTTTTTGTTCTGATTCTGGCCTTGGTTTATAACCTTTAGCCACGTAATTAAATATAAAATTATTATTCATTCATAAGTACAAAATAAAGAATAATAGTATACACTTAAAAATAAAGAATAATAAAAAATAAAGCTTACAAAAAACAATGTCTACTTACTATGTTGATAAATACAACAACTATGCTATTTTTTTTTCTCTTTTTTTTTTCACTACGGTAGGAATTAAATCCGATTCATCCTCGCGGAGATTTAGAACCTCTTAGTGATTTTTTTTTTTCCTAAAAAGGGTTCTCTTATTTTCATCATAACTTGCTTAATTGTGACGCTATTAACTTCTACTGGAGCTCATTTGATAGGTACTCCGAAGTACTTTGACAAGTGCTTAACAGGTATATTTTATAAAACGCATCATTTTCCCGTTATTTAAGATTGAATACTTAGATTTGAGTACTCGTCGAAAAAAATATACATTCAATTACCCATAACTCACTTTGAATTACCATTAGTTTAGTTCTTTAAGTGAGGAGTGTATTCAGCTTTTTATTATCTTCAATTTTGGTAATTATAACTTTTTTTGTAGAAGCTTAGAGTTTTTGAGTTATACGTGAAAAACAGCTTTAACTCGCGAGCAGTCGCGCCGTAGATAAAATCTAACATTTTCTCCTTTTTCGCGATAACTTGATGAAAAATTTTGCAATTTTGAAAAAATTTCGTAATTACCTCGAGGAAGGGTGTACTAATGCGTAGGTATTTTTTTGTCTTCTTCTTTTTTTGTGGAATTCATAGCTTTGGGGAGAGCCAATTAGCTTTAATAATTGTTATAAATAATATTTCTAACATACCAAGTAAATAAAAATACTATAAAATAAAAATTTGTTGTAAATTCGTATTTAAATTCGTATTGTGAGATAAAATCTAACACGCGACTGTTAAGGTTACAGAAGTGAGCGCGAATGCTCCCGGGTTAAAACATGCATTTTTTTACGAAAAAATAAAATCTTTGATCTTTAATAACTCAAAAAGTATTGATTTATATTAATAACTTTATATAACAAATTTTGCTTAGAATTTGTCTCTTTATCGATTTATGGTATTATTAAAAAAATAATAATTTTCACCTCCCGAAAAGGGGTGGCATCCACCACATCAGTAAAAGCGCAAGTTGGCATCATGTCACCTTTGTTCCTTGAGGTATCCTCTAACTACTTACCAATTTTCATGAAAATAGATGGAGGTTCAACGAAATCGGAGGTGAAAACCTTCAGTGACTGCACTAAGTGGACTGAAAGATATTTTTCCTAATTTTGACATTGCTTTGCATATTTATTTGTGCATCCCAGTTGCCAACGTGTCCGCTGAAAGGTCATTTTCGAAAATGTCAAGAATTAAAAATAATTTCCCATCAAATATGACGCAAGAACGTGTTAACAATTTGTCGATTTTGTCAAGAAAAAAAAAATTTTTAAAAAGTTTTTTTTTGAAAAGATGTCTTTGATGTGATCGAACTGGAATGACAGTTTGCTCTGTTATGGGTATAGGGCTTTTCATTCACAGTCATTTGTTTCGAGCTTCTGTCATGTGTCACATAATATTAATATATCTACGACATACGTTATTGGTATATACAATAATACAAATCAAAGACGCATGACGTAGATATATTAATATTATGTGACACATGACAGAAGCCCGAAACAAATGACAATCGATGAAAAGCCCTATGCAAACATGTAGTTTAAATCCATTTTTAGTGTATTCTTATTTAAATACAAATTTCTGCAATTTTTTGGCAAAAATGGTACATGTTTGAAGGGCGGCTAATAGAAAATTGCCTAGGGCGTCAATTGGCCTAAACGCGGTCCTGTCTGCTCGAAGTGACCAAACCATGAAAGTTTATCTCCGCATTGCAACTGACGTGTATGGAGTAGGTGACTAGCGTCATCTGGCAACTGAAAGGTAAAGTTTTCAATCCTAATAGCAACATTAATAATATTGAAAAATATTAAAATTATTACAAAAAGATTTTTAAATTGAAAACTTATTGGTCCATTTGTGTCCATAAAGTGGAACTTTACCAAGCTGCAGACGGGGGTTGTGAATGGCAACTTTTTAGAATTCCCTCTTGTCTTCACTGCAGCTGCAGCATCCATCTGGCTTGTAAATTTTAGAAGTCATGGAGGTGTTACCAGGGAAATGGACCAATACGTTTTCAATTTAAAAATCTTTTATTAATATTATTAATATTTTTCAATAATATTAATGTTGCTATTATTATTGAAAACTTTACCTTTCAATTTCCAGATGACGCTAGTCACCTACTCCATACACGTCAGTTGCAATGCGGGGATAAACTTTCATGGTTTGGTCACTTCGAGCAGAGAGCAGCAGGCCTACGTCTCTCCGATGATGACTCCAATAAGAGTCGAAAATCGTCGATTCAGAGTGCTGGACTGCGCTCCCTGTTCTAAGTGAAAAATAAGATTGTTTTGCCTTCGCATTGCAACTGAATAAAAATGGTATAGATTTTTACATAAAAAAACTTGGGTAAGTCCATCTGAATAAAGGACGCCGTTTGTACCCCCCCTGGCGACAGGACTATTAACAGCTTATTATTAACAAATTAAGAGGAAACAGTAGCGATCAACAGGTAGCGAAAACGCGTTCCAAGATTACGGCTGTAATTTTGAATATTTTTTCGAGATATTTGGCACACGTATTCGTAATATAATAAAGAATGGCGGTACAGAGCCCAATTTGAAAAGTATATTAATATGTGGAAATTACTCTGTAATTAAATACAATATTAAAAAACGAGCCTGTACCACCATTAAGAAGAACAAAAAAATAAACTTTCTTCAAATAAACTTTTTTATCCGATGCCTAGATTTTGTGTCATTTTGGAACTACTAATGAAATAAAAAAATTTAGTAGTTCCAAAATGACACAAAATCTAGGCATCGGATAACAAAGTTTATTTGAAGGAAGTGTATTTTTTTGTTCTTCTTAATGGCGGTACAGGCTCGTTTTTTTAATATTGTATTAAATTACAGAGTAATTTCCACATATTAATATATTTTTCAAATTGGGCTCTGTACCGCCATTCTTTATTATATTACGAATACGTGTGCCAAATATCTCGAAAAAATATTCAAAATTACAGGTGCAATCTTGGAACGCGTTTTTGCTACCTGTTGATCGCTACTGTTTCCTCTTAAGTCAAAAACGGTGAATTACCGCTTTTTTTGTCTATCGGCAAAAAGTGAAATATGGAACTTATACATCATATCAAAAACCTTCAAGATTGTGTTTTTTAATGTTTACATGTTTATTTGTTGCTTAGAATATCTTGTTGCTTGTATCTTTATTATTTTCTGGCCAATATTATTGCAAAAAAGGATCTCTAGGGTACACAAATTGGACTTTTAAACTAATTGGTCGATCGGTCTGGAATTTTAAGGGTTATTAAGAGCTTAGGCGCAAAACTTCTTAAATGCCAAAGGGCCGAAAGTCCCTGAAAACTTCTATAATGTTTATTTTAATAAGTTAATGGGGAATAAAAATTTAGTATGATTTTTAATTTCAAATATCTCATTCAAAAGAAACTTTGCTTATTCTAAGGGATTTTCGACTCTCCGCAATAATGTAATCTTTCAATTACCTATGCGTTTAAATTTTTCAAAAATACTTATTAGTTTTCTCAGGATTCGAGGAAAATGAATGTATTTAAAAAGCATTGGTCCGAAATTTTGCACCTACGCTCTTAAGCAAAAATATTGAAATTTGAACGCAATGTCAAAGTTGTATGTTGATTATTAAAATATATAAATAATTTACGATTTTGCTTTGTTCCGCAATTTTTGGAGTAACAAATTAACTTTAAAACTTTTAGAATATGTGATTTGGAAGCTGTTATTTTTTTAAATACAAAATTTTGTAATTTTGTGAATTACTTGTTCAATACTGATGCCATCAATTTCTATTTTACATTTGATTGGTTCTTTACTGATTACTTTTATTTTAGTTTTAGTTTTCTGAGATGAAGTTGTCATATTGAATTTTTTTGCTGTTATGTTAAAACTGTGAATTAATATATGCAGACTATCTTCGTATTGGACTATCAGTATTGCATCGTCTGAGTAACAGAGGATTTTTATTTCTTTGTTTCCCATTCTGTATCATCTTCCTTCTATTGGCGCTTTTGATGATTTTATCAATGATTAAATTCAAGAGCATAGGGCTCAATGAGCCTGTCTTATGCCGCTGGCATCTAAGCATTCCGTATATGTATTTGGACCATAGGAGTTTTCTATTGGTTCGTTGCAGCACGCGGTAATATTTTAACCAATAGACGGCGAGGTTCCAGATGCATATACGGAATGTCAGTCGGTCAAAAATTCATATACGGAATGTTAAATATCGTACACCGAAAGAAATAAGTTTTTTTAGAGTCTTTTAAAAGGAGATTGATTTTAAAATACTTGTTACTGTATTATTAAATAAAAATAAAACAATTATAGTATTTCGAATGTTATTTGGTGCGAAATTCATATGCGGAATGTTAATTATTCGTAGACCAAAAAATGGGACTTTTTATTAATCAGTTAAAGGAGACTGATTTTAGAATACCTATTTTATTAATGTATTATTAAAGAAAAATAAAACAATGATTAGGTACCTATTTGGTGCGAAATTTATAAATGGGAGGGTATAGATTTGAGAGACATATTTCTTTATTTGACTAAGGTTTCGCCTTACGATTACGAATTTACGAATTTCGCCGGTTACGAATATTTAGCCGTAGAACAAAAAGACGATTTTTATTAAACCCAGTTAAAATGAGACTGGTTTTTAATAGTATATTATGCAACGAGCATTTAATGATGGTCATTATGAAGCGAGTATAAAGGATACGAAACGAGTTTCGTATAGAGTACGAGCGTCATAATGATAATTAAATGCAAGTTGTATATAGTATTTTTACTACAAAAACGTTATTACGTAGGTCAACATTTTTGACGTAAGAGAACTGTCAAAACATTAGAATGTGACTTTTCATTATTGCCGTGTTTATAATAAACATAGCAATAATGAAAAGTCACATTCTAATGTTTTGACAGTTCTCTTACGTCAAAAATTTTGACCTACATAATAACGTTTTTGTAGTAAAAATACTATACACGATTTTTGTTCTATGATCATTCACAAAAAAAATATATTCAAATTTATTAATTTTGTAACGCAAACAAATTAAGTAGTTTGTCAGTCTGACAGTTTGTTTACATATTGAGAACTGTCAAAGCGTATGTATTTGACTCGCCATTGGTTACTGCGCGTGTGCCACCTTTATCGCGAATGTCATATCGCGATTCTATAGGGCTTTTCATTCGCAGTCAGTTGTTTCGAGCTTCTGTCATATGTCGTATAATCCGTGTATATTTATTATATTACAAAGATTATAAAACATATGACAGAAGCTCGAAACAAATGACAATCGATGAAAAGCCCTATTAGTTAAAAATCTGTATCTTAATGGAAATCTGTATCATAATAAAGTTCATTATGATACAGGTAGTGACATCATAATTGATATATAGGGCTTTTCATCGATTGTCATTTGTTTCGAGCTTCTGTCATGTGTCACATAATATTAATATATCTACGTCATACGTTTTTGTTTTGTATTATTGTATATACCAATAACGTATGTCGTACATATTAATATTATGTGACACATGACAGAAACTCGAAACAAATGACTGTGAATGAAACACGTGCAAGTCATTAAGAATTCTGAGAAAGCGAAACCTTAGTCAAATAAAGAAATATGTCTCTCAAATCTATACCCTCCCATTTATGAATTTCGCACCAAATAGGTACCTAATCATTGTTTTATTTTTCTTTAATAATACATTAATAAAATAGGTATTCTAAAATCAGTCTCCTTTAACTGATTAATAAAAAGTCCCATTTTTTGGTCTACGAATAATTAACATTCCGCATATGAATTTCGCACCAAATAACATTCGAAATACTGTAATTGTTTTATTTTTATTTAATAATACAGTAACAAGTATTTTAAAATCAATCTCCTTTTAAAAGACTCTAAAAAAACTTATCTTTTTCGGTGTACGATATTTAACATTCCGAATATGAATTTGGGACCGACTGACATTCCGTATATGCATCTGGAACCTCGCCGTCTATTGGTTAAAATATTACCGCGTGCTGCAACGAACCAATAGAAAACTCCTATGGTCCAAATACATATACGGAATGTTTAGATGCATGCCGCTGCCTGTAGGTTCTGTAGGTTGCCCATCTATTCTGACTTCCATTTTGTTGTTTTGGTAGATGTTTTTAATAGTCAATAGTACATATTTATGATATCTAGTGGAACTTCTCTACTATACAGAAGATAGATTACATATTTGAGTCTCACTCTGTCAAATGCTTTCTTCAAATCAATCAGACATAGAAATGATGGTCTATTATACTCTAGTGTTTTCTCAGTAATTTGCTTTATGATAAATACATATTGCATTTGTACACGATCTTCCAGTACTAAGTTCTTGTAAAATTTTAGTTTTAAGTTTTAGGGTAGTATTTAACAAGTTGATACCTCTGTAGTTTTCTGGCTGAATTTATCTCCTTTTTTGAATTATAGAATTAAGTTCGCCCGTTCTCCATTCTTCCTGTATTTTATTGTGTTTTATAGTTTTGTTTATTAGCCTTGTTAATTGTTCTATCATTGCAGCTCCAGAATATTTCAGTGATTTGTTTGGTATTCCGTCTTTACCTTCAGCTTTTTAAGTGTTTTTCGAACTTCCTATTTACTTAAATTAGCTTCTTCATTTGATAGTCAATCCATGTATCCTTTGTTATGGTTTGGTTCTCTTAGTTCCTTTACCTTCGTTCTCTGACCTCTTATAAGGCGTCATATTTCCTTTTGCAGATAAAAATCATGTTCCATTTCTTTCGAAAAACGTCCCCATTGATCATTTTTTATTCTTCTTAAGAATGAATGTTTTTCGTTTCTTATTGTCTTATAATTATCGTATGCCTCTTAATCTCGTATCTTGCTTGAACATGTATTTTAAGGGGGTTTATCCCAAAATTCCGACAGCCAAAATCCCGACGGCCAAAATCCTGACAAGCCAGAACCCCGACACGCCAAAATCCCGACATCCCAGAATCCCGACACGCCAAAATTCCTGACGGACAAAATCCCGACAAATCAAAAATCCCGCCAGATTTTCCAAACTATAATACATATTGACATTATTATCTATTTTTTATTTTTGTTACGTTACTGTATTATTTCAAACCATTTTACCATATACATATTAACAAAATACAGTGATGAGCGCGCTAATAACCGGCAAAATAACGCAAAAGATGGAAAACATATTAAGTTGTAAGATAAAAAGAAATGAAACTAGTAGAGTTGGGAAATTTAGCGACAAAAACCTATAAATTTACATTCTATTTATTCTTTCTCACCTTGACACGTATCAGAGGAGTAGGTATGTCAACTAAAATTGTCACTGTCACAGTGGCAGTTGCCAAATTCGTCCGATTAGAATAAAGGTGGGAAAAATAAATAGAATGCAAACTTATATGTTTTTATCGCTAAATTTCCCAACTCTACTAGTTTCATTTCTTTTTATCTCACAACTTAATGTTTTCCATCTTTTGCGTTATTTTGCCAGTTATTAGCGCACTCATCACTGTATATTACCAATCAATATTATTTCAGTCCATTTCAGTAAGTATAGCTTTTACATTATAAAATGAAGTGTTTAATAATTTTCTCTTTTAAAATACACAATAATTAGTACCCGTACGTGCCCGTACTTAGGTATTAGTAAGGAAGTTATTAAGTTTTCAATTTCAATACTTTATAATATGATTTGGTGCTGCATTTGAAAAGGAGACAATAAATATTCAAAATATAGAGGTCGGGATTTTAGCATGTCAAGATTTTGGTATGTCGGGATTTTGGCGTGTCGGGATTCTGGCGTGTCGGGATTCTTTTGTGTCGGGATTTTGGCCGTCGGGATTTTGGCTGTAGGGATTTTGGCAGTCGGGATTTTCGGTGCCACCGAATTTAAGTAAGCTTTTTTCTTTTCGTTACATGTTTCCTTCTTTTCTGTACAAAACCATGCAGCTCTTGTCTTTGAGAGCGATTTTTTTATTATTGCTCTGAATCGCAGAAATCCCATACTCTCTATTAGGCCTATATCCCGCGTACCAAAAAAAGTTTATTAATAGCAAGCTGAAAATTTGTTAATAGCTTAACGGTGTCCAGTCGGATAAACTTTGATGTATCGGAACACTAGAGCAGGGGAAGTTTTAATTGTAGAACGTGATTTTAATCGTACAAGTTTATGATTGTGAAAACTACTAGGTTGTTTTAAAGTTTATTCAATAGAAAACTTTATATAATATATGAAAAAATGTTTGCCCGACAAATATGTTGGACATTTTAATAAGTCCGACACGTAGAACATGTCAAATGACAGGAATTATATTGGTGGTACATAGCATAGCAGTCTGATTTTGGCATGAGAGTTTAATGAAAGGGTAACAAATCAATTCAAAGTTCGGTCCGACAAAATACATGGGACGTTTTCGTAGTCTGACGTTCGAAACCTCTAACCTGTTCCACAATTAAAACTTCTCCTGTTCCAGTGTTCCCGTACATCAAAGTTGGTCCGACTAGACACCGTTAAGCTATTTACGCTATTTCAGCTTATCTTCTTTAATTGGTGCCGTCTTCTTAGCGAAGGTTGGCGATGACTTCTGTAAAGTCTTCTCTGTTTTGGGCTTTTATTATTAGACTTTGAAAGTCTAATTCTGTCCATTCTTTGATGTTGCGCAACCAGGTCATTTGTCATCTCCCAAGGCAGCGTCGGCCTTCTAGAGAGAGAGACATACTTTATTGATACAATGTACCAAAAGGCCATCGACCGAAGTCTTTCAGCCAACATCGGCCTTCTATTTTTCCTTCTATAATAAGTTGAAGGAAGTTATACCTGTCGTGTCTAAATATGTGTCCTAAATAAGATGTTTTACGTTTCTTGACATTTTATGTGAGTTCAAGTTCTCTATTCATACGCCTTATTTCTTCTTCTTCATTTCTAGCTCGGTCGGTCCATGGAATTTCCAGCATACGACGAAATACCCAGGGGCGTAACAGAGGCCCCCGCAGCGTGAAGCTTGCGGGGGGCCCCAGTCGAGCAGGGGTCCCAACTTGTCGTCTGATATTATGTAAAAATCTGTCATAGTTACCTATATGATTTTACTTTGCGTGTTTCACTTTAAAAACGTAAATTTCTAAATAGGCGTATTCGGCAAGTGAGTCATCTCATATCTAGAAACTTAATCCTTTCCAGTCTCACGAACTTTTATGGGTGACGACAATAAACTATAATGCTTTGTACGTGACTATTGAAAGATTTGAGAATTGTAATTTGCCGAATTTTAGAACAATATTTCTAAATCTAGAAATGGGTTTTCTCTTTAATCTTTACCTACGTTTAGTATTTCGATACAATTATCCAGAGGCGTAACAGAGGCCCCCTCAGCATGAAGCTTACGGGGCCCCAATATGTCAAGTGCCTCATCTTGTTGTCTAATTTATGTAAAAATGTGTTGTTATATTATTTGCATACATACGGTTTTTAAACAGTGCAGTATTGAAAATGAAGTTGTGTGCACGAAGAAAGTTGTTCATCCCATAGAATAATACGAATGTAATCATTTAGTAACTTTTGTTCTATTTTATTCTATACCAATAAAGAAGAAAAAGATAAGTCGTCATAAACAATGCATGAATACACCAATAGCTCAGTAAATGATAGTTTTGGAGTGAAATTATCAGCGTCAAGCGTCACGACAGACGTATTTGCTTGATTATTTCATTCATATTAGATTCTGACCAATAGAAAGCTACAGAAATGTAAATTAAGGTGATAATTTTTGATAATATCCCGTCGTCAAGTATATTACGCCAGATGCCCTTCGTTGCTACGAAAAAATACATTCAGTGACATTAATGACAATTAATGTTTTAAAAGTTATAAAAGTGATGACGTTCAACCGTAAAATATTTTATATCAACTGTGTGTTTAACAGTACTAATTTGTACTTACATAAATAAATTACAATAAAATTTTGGTTTTGAACAGTTTTATTCATGAAATAATCGCAACAAATTGCACTCGATCTCTAAAATTAATATAGAATTTTAGAGCTCTTGTGCAATTACTACTGACAATTTGGATTTAGGTTCTAGTTACACTCCACTTCAAAGTTGGATTTATGCAAATTTTGAGGGAGTGACATCCCTCCTTGGGGTGAAAAACATATGTTTAAAATAAGTTCGGAAATGTATAAATTGACTAATTATAAGCAACTTTTGTTCTACAGAGTTTCTTTATCTATGTTTAATACTTTTCAAGTCATTGGCGAGTGAAAATGTTTATTTTTCAACAAAAAAACAACGTTTTCAGACGGGTTTTTCGCAAATAACTCAAAAATAAGTATTTATCGAACTAAATATTAGATATCGAAAAAATATTTGTAGCAAAAATTTAGCTTATTAGATACAAAAAAAAAAATGGTGTACTTATTCATGAAGTCTATCGACACAGTAAAATCACAGTTGAAGCTCATGAAAAATTATTCTTATTCGTATTCCAATTCCAACTCGAATATTTCAACCTGAAATAACCAAAAAATGAAGCAATTTTTGGGAAAAACTCATTACAACTTTTTTAAATGTTTCAAAAAAAAGGTTTATTTTTATTTTTTTATAAAAGTTTCTAGTGCCAAAACTATACGAGTTACGAGTTACGCCCAAAATAAAGTTGGCCCCTTTTTTGGTTAAAAAAAAATCGTGAAAATCTACCCCTATTTTGCACCCCAAATAAAAGTTATCATTAGCGCTTTACCATTTACTTTAAAATATTTATTGATTAGATACTGTAAGTTTGACCGGTTGGAAGTTCTTATTTTTGAAAAAATTTGGTTTCATAGTAAAAAAAGTTTTTTTATTTTGGAAAAATGCCTTTTTTTTCAAATTAACTTAAAAAGTATTAGTGATACGAAAAATCTCATAGAGTAAAGAAATGTAGGTCTTGCTCTTTTAAATATTTTGGCTTTATTTTGTTTTTCTGTAAGACAAAAATTGGTTAAGATATGGCTGTTTAAAATTTGCATATACTCGTAATTAGTGACTCGTTCAAGCCCTTTCAACTAAAACCCTTTTAAAAATAAGCACTTTGAACCGGTGAAACTTACAGGTCATACAAAAAAGTTAAGTAATTTGTAAGGCGATAATGATTAGTTTCATTTGGGGTGCTAAATAGGTGGAGATTTTCACAATTTTTTACCAAAAATGGAATTAACTGTATTTTGAGCGTAACTGGCTTAGTTTTGATGCTACAAACTTTTGTAAAAAAATAAAGCTTCTTTTAAACACTTTAAAAAAGTTCTAATAAGTTTCCCCGAAAAGTATTTCATTTTTTGGTTATTTCACGTTGAAATAGTTGACTTGGAATTTGACGAATAAGAAAAACTTTTCATGTGCTACAACTTTTCTTTTACTGAGTCGATAGACTTCATTTTTGTTTCATTTTTTATAAGCTAGATACATTTTTGCTAACAATATTCTTTTCGATCGAATACTTACCCTTTGAACTATTTACGAAAAATCGCCTAAAAACGTGGATTTTTTGTTGAACAATAAACATTTATACTCATAAATAACTCGAAAGGTCTTGAGTTGACCAATTCGGTGGTCATTGAAAATTATAAGGTATCGCCATATTTTACGTTGATTTACTGGGCTGTAACACATATAGGTATTTGTTACACATGTCGTATTTAGTAATTTTTTAAATGGGCCCCATTTCCAATTCTGCGGGGGGGGGGCGACGGAGTTTGTTACGCCGCGCCACTGGAAATACCCACATCTCAAAGCTCTCTAAACGTCATAACGAGCTGACTGTTAACGTCCCAGCTTCCACGCCGTGTAATCTTACACTATATACGTAACACTTTATCATGCGGTATCGTAGAGACAGATCAAGATAGCGAGTGAGTAACTGTTGCATCTTTAAAAAGGTGTTTCTCGCCTGTTCTATTCTACATTTAACTTCTTGTTATTGGTCTAAGGTTTCATGTATCCAACATCCTAGGTACTTAATCTTTTTCACTTGTTCTACAATATTGTTGTTGATTAGTATGTTTATAACTGGTGTGTGCTTTTTTGAAATTTCCATTGTTTTAGTAGAATCAGTATCGTGTGCTATGGGGATGATACAGTCCTGATTGCAGTGGATGAGGATGGCCTACAAAGACAACTTTATCGATTCTACCAAGCATGTCGACGACTCAACATGAACATATCAACGCAAAAAACAAAATAAATTACCATTGCGAAAGATCTAATTAGATATAATCTCGTGGTAGAGGGGAAACGCATAGAACAGCTAAACCAGTTCAAATATCTAGGTGTAGATTTATCAAGTTATCATCATCCGACCAGAGACCTAAGAGGACAAATAAACAAGGCCGCAGTCATGTCCGGATGTTTAGGAGATGTGGTCTAGAATAACCCATATATGAGAATGGACAGGAAAGTTAGAATTTATAAAACTTGAATCAGACCTGTTATGACCTGTGGTATTTAATCAAGAGAAGACACTAATAAAACCAAACGCATGCTACGAACAGCCGAAATGAAGACATTAAAGGGGCCTTTAGACGGGCCACTAAAATTGCACATTTTCGGCAATATTTAGTAGAAATATTGCTCAGCGATATTTGTGAAAACATATATATTTACGTATGGCCTGTCAACAATAATAAAAAATATTTACTGCAACATTTCCAGCCATGCTTGTTGCATTATATTTCCGTTTTAGATGAAATATACCTTTTTGAAATATTGACGAGACGAAGTCAAAAATAAAGATGTCCGACATTGTACAAGTTGCTGCGTCCTTAATCGTGCTACGACGATACAAAAAAAAAAAAGAAAAATAAAAAGCAGAAAATGTGGATACGCCCTTTTTTTAAGTAAACGCGAAACAATGAGTAATTTAACTATGGAAATAATGCTAAATAATTATTTGTTTAAGAATTTTACAAGGATATCAAAAAGTGATTTCGAACTATTGTTTTCACCCAATTTTGAAAAAATGTAAAAACGTTGAATTATCCACGTCCGTCCGTAAACACAATTCCTCCGTCATTATAATATGAACCAGTCAGAATGACAAATGAGCTGTCGAATGAAAACTATCATCCAAGGACTAAGACCTAGGTTTTAGAAATGTAACGAGAAGTACTGTTTTAAAGTCGCCGAAAACTACTAAAGACGAGAACAAATATATAGTACTTTCGGTTTTACGACTGTCTGTCCGTCCGTCCGCGAATATAACTACTCCGTTATTAATACAGATAGAATAGAATAACAAATGAGGTGTCGAATGAAAGCTTATAATCCAAGGATGGTATTAAATATTAGGATTTTGACCTCGGACTTCGGGTTTTCAAGTTTCAACCGAAAGTACCGTTTTGAAGTCACTGAAAAAGCGTAAGCGATATATTATTCGACGTGCCTTAGCTAGATGAGAATGTGTCCTTTCGGTTTTTATATCATTTCCGGTTAAAAAGTTCAACACGGAAGTGTCATATTATAGTCGCAGAAATAGTATATGTTTTGACGTCATTTCCGTTTAAACAATTATGACCGAAAGTTTAGTAAAATGACTCGAAATTAGTGAAATTGTACTTTATTCTAAAATTGTAAAGACAGGACCTCGTAACTGACAAATTTGCATAAAATGAGTTATGTACTTTGGTTTTTGCTTTAGAATAAGTGTAAGGGCACCTATTAACCAGCGGTTAAAGCTGGGAAAATTTCCGGAAGGTTTTAAATTATAGAAAACGGTACTACTAAACATAATAAGATACGCCCTAAATGAAAAATGATTCGGTTTTTTTGGTCTTCCGTAAAATCATCATCTTGGGGCCTAATGAATTCCTGGAATTGATAGGATATGCATTGACGTAAAGTTACACGAAGAGTTCAAATATCGACTTGCGGTTCTACTTTCGTCCACTTTGGGTGAAAATAGTAGTGAAACCTATGATTTACGAAGTCCAATTATTACTTATTATGTTTTCATTTGACCACACATTCATTTTTCTTTTTATGTTTGACAAATCCAAGTTAAATTTCAACAGAGTAGTCGAGCAACATGCAAGATTTTTCACAGCAGTTCGAACTTATCGGCAACGCATCAGCCACTAACTGCAATAGTGTTCAAATACCAGCAATATTTCGGCCACATGGCTCGGCCCTACAGCGATATTTTCATTAGAAGCTGCAATGTTGCCAGCAACATACCGAATATATATTGCCGGCAACATATTACTTTTAAAAACTAGTCCGTCTAAATGCCCCTTAAGAGCAATTGCAAGGAAGACAAGAAGGGATAGAATAAGGAACAACATCATCAGGGAGCAATGTGGCTTGCAAGATTTAGTAAGATGGGGTAGGCAAAGACGAAGAATGGTTCAATCATGTAAAAAGAATGGAGGAGCATAGACTACCAAGAATTGCGCTATAAGGAAAACCAGAAACCAACAGGCAAACGTCCACCGGGGAGACCACCAAAAATATGGGAAGATAGCTGGCAGTCTACCTCTCAAGAAATACTTCAACGTCGGAATTAACAGATTGACAGATCTATAACAAGTATAAGAAGAAGTCCATTGTTTTAGTTTTTTTACACTCACCTTAAGGTTAAGACCATATAGTTCTCCTTCTCGCACTACTTTGGTTAACAGAATTTGTAGTTCTTCTTCACTGCCAGCTTGTTATAATAAACTTTTTTTTGGTACGCGGGATCCAGGCCTATCACGAAAGTCGCCGCTACCTGTTACCACATTAAATTTGAAACAGCAGCGTCGGATATACATATCTTTATTGTTTGATTACTGAACTCAAAACTTTCTCTCTTGGACGCGATGAATAAGAAATGAAATAATTTACAAATGCGAGTACTTTTATTTTCGTTTGGTAACTCTTCGAAAAAGGTTGCTGGATCGTGGTTTAAGACTAAATTGCGACGTGTCGGTTGTTGTTTAATGATTTTTGTGAATACCTATAGCGTACTTTGAATTTTATGGAATGCTTTTGAAACAGTACCTACTACTACTAGATACTGACTTAGGGCGTGTGGAATGTTAGTTTTGTTACGGTTACGTGAACACAAGATTTCGATTTCTTTAGCGGTGGAGTGACGTGTTTTATGTTAGAATGAGAATTTTCTTTTATTTTTATTTAAAAAGGTAAGATTTTCCAATTAGCACCTGACATAAGCACCTGACAAAATGTATTAAATATATCTAGAATAACTTCTTTTAGTTCATCCCATACACAAGAATAATAACAAAAATATTTTTAAAAAGTATGCCCAAAATCATTTCTTGTTTCATAATCTTCTAAAAACTAGTATGGCATCAAGTGGAAATAATCAAACCTTTTTTATATGAATGTGTCAAATGTCAACATTTTGCATATGCCAAATGTCAAATGTCAAACTTCTTAGGTATTTATTTTGGTAGTTTCCTTTCTACTTCTTCAAGTGTCATCTCCTCGACGGAGGCGGCAATCATCATAGCTATTTGGACTTTAGAGACGACTGCTCTGAACAGTTCATTTGATGTACATCCGTACCATTCTGTCGGGTTGCGCAGCCACGATATTCTGCGGCTCCCTTTGCTTCTTTTTCCTTGAATCTCCATGTGTAATATATCAGAGATATTCTAATTTTCTTGTTTTGATGGTATTTAAGATTTCCATTTCTTTATTCATCTTTCTCAGAACCTCCTTGTTTGTGACGTGTTCTGTCCACGATATTTTCAAAATTCTTCTGTACACACACAAATCGTCGAGCAGACGTCGTGAAAACGTAGCACCTAGCCAACCTAACTCTTAGCTCTAACTTCAAATCTCTTGTGTAGAACACTTTTCTCATTTTGTTAAAATTTGCCCTAGCATTTTATATTTTAATTTTGATTTCCTGTAAGTAATCACCTGTGGAGTTAATCATTGTTCATACATAAGATGTACATATTGGTCTACTCGTTCGACATTGGTTCCGTTTATGAAGAGATTCTCGTTATTTCTTTGAGTTTTCGATATTCTTATAAATTTTGGCTTCTTGACGTTCATTGTTAGACCGTATATTTGTCCAAACTCCGCTAGTGTGGTCACCACCCTCTGAAGATCCCCAATATTTTCGGCTAAGATGACAGTGTCATGCGCATATCTAATGTTGTTAATGGGCATGGGAACTCCATTTACCTTTATTCCAGCTGTTTTACCTTCAAGAGCTTTAAAAAGAATTGGCGACAACACGCATCCCTGTCTCGCCACACGTCTGATTTTATTTATTTCCCCTGACAGTTTTCTTTACCTTCTTTCTATGCTGATCTCAAAATATAAAACTTCTTCTTCTTCTTTTTGTATAGGCATGACTCTGTCTGTTTTTTTCAATGTGCCTCTAGTAAGTTGTCTTTCCATCGTTTTCGTGGTTTTCCCACTGATCGTCTTCCTATTGGGGAACCGTCTCTCGCTGTCCTGGCTATCCTATTTGTTGTCATTCGGCTTATGTTGTCATTCCATTCTATTCTTCTGTTTCTTACCCAGTAATTAATGTTATACACGTTGCATCTACGTCGTATATCTGTACTTCTAAGCTCTGTCCCATAGAGTCTTACCATTGATTTTTCGAAGGGTTTTCATATCCGCTGTTTAGAGCAATATTTTTGTCATCTCTGTGTCGGGTCGTGTTTCTCCCGCGTATGTCATGATTGGTCTGATGACTGTTTTGTAAATTCTGCCTTTCATTTCTTTTCCGATATTTTTATTTCTCCATATTATGTCATTCAGGCAACCTGCGGCTCTGTTTGCTCTATTAACTTGATCTTCCACTTCTGTTTCGAGCCTTCTGTAGCTAGATAGTGTGATGCCTAGGTATTTAAACTCCATCACTTGTTCTATTATCTGACCTTCCAGCTCCAATTTACATCTTATTGGATCTGCTGTTATAACCATGCATTTTTTTTTGAGGAAATTAACATGTTCAGTTTTCTGGCGATTATGTTGAATTGGTGCAGCATACGTTGTAAATCATCTTCACTTTGAGAGATTAGTATTGCATCGTCCGCATAGCAGATTATTTCAAGTTGTTTTTCTCCCATTTGGTATCCCTTTTTAGTTCTTACTTTTTTTATTATTTCGTCCATGATTAGGTTAAACAATAAAGGACTCAAGGAATCCCCCTGTCTTATCCCATTGGCGGCTTCAATTGGTCAGTTAATTCATCGTCCACTTTTACTTTTATTGTGTTTTTCTGGTAGATGTTTTCGATCGTTTTAATTATTCCTAGAGGTACCTCTCTCGAGTATAACAAATGGATAACGTCCTTTAATATGACCCTGTCAAATGCTTTCTTAAGGTCCACGAAACATAAATATGCCGGTTTGTTGTATTCCAACGATTTCTCTTGAACTTGCCTCATTATAAATATAGCGTCAGTGCATGACCTTCCCGACCTAAAACCTTGTTGTTCTTCTGCTAATGTTATAATTTCATTCAATTTGTTTGTTATCACTTTGGTTGTTAATTTTAATGTTGTTTTTAATAAGTTAATTCCTCTGTAATTCTCCGGGTCCGATTTGTCTCCTTTTTTGAAGAGAGGTATTAGGATGCTTGATCTCCATTCTTGTGGTATTCTGTTTTGTTCTATTATTGTTTGTATTAATTTTAATAGTTGTTTAGTTAGATCTTGTCCTCCGTACTTTAGGAGTTCTTTCGATATTCTGTCCTCTCCTGGAGATTTCTATTTTTTAATTTTCTTAATGCTTCCTTTACCTCTCCCTCCTCGATGTTTATTTCTTCGTTTGTTGTAACTTCAGGTGTTGGTGGTTCATTATCGCCTCCTTTAGCAAATAGAGATCGGAAGTAGTCTGCCCATGTTTTATTCTGAATGTGTTTCGCTTTTATTAATTCGGTTATCTCCTTTCTTTGCCCAAAACGCTCTTTTGCTCCTTTCTTTAACGCTACAATTATTTTCCTATTCGCTGTATTGATATTAAATTATTAGAAACCTTAAAAGTTAACGACATTAACCTCTGTCAAATGTCAATATATGTGAAGGTCACATTTCAAACGAATTTGAATTAATTATATGGTACGTTTTGTATAATAATCGGCTGAGTGATGACGTAGCATCGCACGTTTCTTATAATAAAAACATTATATTATATTCTTTATGCTACATGTTATATATATTATATTCTTTATGTATTTTAGTAGGGATGGCGTTATTAGTCTTTCTTCCTTGCTTGCCCTTTTTCTATGAATCCTCTAGAATTGCTTCTTCTCCAAATGTGTGCCAATCCAACAAGACAGTAACCAGGTAGTTGAAGAACATTTCAAATGAGGTATCACTCAACCCCTCTTTCTGTTAAAGATTTTGGAGTTTGAGTCGACCTGCGCTAGAAGGTTGATGTAATTTAGTTGAAAACTTGTCTACAAAATGTCCCCCTCACACATATGTACATTTGACATGTTTTTGCATATTTTTAGATCTTTTATAGGGACCAAATTATAGAAGGTGGTACCTTTTCAAATTGACACACTGTATAAATTCAGTATAAAGTAAACTATGCATGATTCTTACACTAATAATAATTTACAGTACCCTCGTATTGTGATTTGAAATCGTCAGAAAGATAAATGTAAATGTAAATTTAATACCGTTTACATCATTTCAATTATGATAAATCAATTTTTTCATTGCTTGCCGAATTATTAGATGACGCTAAAGTGCTGTAACATAATCGTTTCCATATCATTATGCTTTCACTTATTTGGTAGCCAGTTACAACATAGAAGATAAGTTTTCTAATTTTTACCAAAGGCACGGTTGTAAAGATTATTTAAAATTCTACATCGAAATGATATAATTTATTATCGGTTTTTTAACACGTTCGGTGCCCATGACGCACTAGTAGCGCCACGACGCGCGACGGTGTTATCAAAGGTACCGATGACGCATAAGTGGCGTCAGTAGTACTGTGTTACTAAATGGACGATTTAAGTAGGTGGTATAACCACCAATTTAATAGTTTAGTGGCGCTTGTTCAAGATGGGCACCGAACATGTTAATATATGTATATCTAATGTGTGCGCAAAGTATGAAAACATAAAGATATCCGTGACAACCCGTATGATATAACAAAATGCTGCTTATGTATATTGATTATAGATGGACCAGCGATTACAAATTTTATATTTTCGACGTTGCCAAATGTACAGTTTCTGAGATATACGGATAATATGCGTATATCTTGTTAATGAACAATACTGATCAATAATATGTATAAATTAGTAAAAACATTGTTATTACTTACAACCGTTGATATTATCAAAAAGAGAAAATAAAATGGGTCACTTGATATTTGTTAAAGTTTAAGTTCTAATGGCGTATTCATGTTCAGCGACTTCAAAAACCTTCAAGTAATATGTTTGCATCAATTTGGTGTCGATAACCCTCGAACCTCCAGCTGACGTGCTTTAGCAGTGACCCTGGGCACCAGGTATTCCGGGTGGTCGGTTCTGATGGCGTATTCGTATTCAAGGACCCCAAAAACACCCGAATAACAAAATCTGGCCCTTAATACACCTCTTTTGACATGTTTATGCACTTTTGGATCCATTTCATGCATTTCGACCCATTTTTGGACATAATGCAAAATGTTGCAAATTTCTAGGTATCTTGGTTGCTGGACAACAAACAATCTTGACCACGAGGTCGAAATCCGTCCCCTTTTCAAAGAATAAAAAAATTCCTCAATGTGCATTAAATCACCTTGAAAACTGGTCGAAAGCTGTGGGATTGCAATTCTCTACAACCAAAACTAAATGTATTTTATTTTCAAAAAAACGGCAGTCTACAACTCCAGATCTTCAGTTATATGGAAACAACTTAACTTATGTGGAACACTTAAAATTTCTAGAAATGATCTTTGATAAAAAACTATCTTGGAAGTACCACATTATGCACATTAAACAATCTTGTCAATCTGGTCTTAATTTAATGCGTACACTGTGCAATCGTAATTGGGGCTCAGATTGTAAAAGTTTGATTCTTATTTACAAATCTCTAGTACGATCCAAACTCGATTATGGATAAGTTGTATACTCATCTGCAAAGAAGGCACTTCTTGCTCAACTAGAAGTCATATAAAATACAGCATTAAGAATAGTAACAGGAGCATTCTGTACTAGCCCCATTAATAGTTTACAATGTTTAACCGGAGAACCACCTTTAAATTTCCGAAGAATGTCCTTGTCATTAACCTACGCATCATCCATATATACAATAAAATCGCATCCCACTTTCCATCACACTATTGCAGAATGATTCAAAGAAACTTATGTAAATAAAAAAAGAACGAACCCTCCCTTTTACGAGAGAATCAGAAGATATCTCAGAAGAGAGAATAAGCTTGAAACCCCCCATGCAACAATTATTCAATATTTTCTCAACATACTTGCTTCTTTCCCAGATCATTGTCATATTTATACAGATTCATCTAAGACTGCTGATGGTGTGGGATCGGCAGTTGTAGATTCAAACACTATATTACAATTTAAATTATCTTCCACTTGCAGTATTTACTCTGGAGAACTATATTCAATTCTGCAAGCCCTCATTCATATTCGTACTCAAAAAATTCCAAAATCTGTCATAATTACCGACTCTCTCAGTGCATTACATACGATAGAACAGTTATATACAAGTAATCCTATAAGTATTTTAATACAAGAACAAATACCTTTACTAAAGAACACGATGCAGCAAGTAGGCTTTATATGGGTTCCATCACACATTGGACTTCAAGGAAACGAAAAAGCAGATTTTCATGCCAGAGAAGCAATACACAGTGCGTCTTCAGTGATAGTGAACTTAGTGCCTGTTTCCGATTACAAATCATTCCTTAAAGGAAAAGTGATAAACAAATGGGAAAACGAATGCAATCTTTCGCAATCAACTCTCCGCACAATAAAGCCCTCAATTGAACCTTGGTGTGAGATAGACTTGAATCGCCAGCTATTTGTGAAGCTAAATCGTTTACGCTTAGGGCATAGCAGACTTACTCACAACTACCTAATCTCCAAATCAAATCGCCCTATTTGTGACCTGTGTAATTGCGACATCAATGTACCACATATATTAATAGAGTGTCCCAAATACATTAGTGAAAGACAAAAACACTTAATACCTATCAGTATAAAAGCAGTCTTAGGACCACACTGTAAGCTTACACATTTGTTTAATTATTTGAAAGACATTAATGTTTTAAAAAAACTCTAACCACTGTTAACATTTTATAAACCCCATTCTTAATTTGTAAATTATGATACTGTTACCTAAATGTGAACTTATGTATTAATCAAAATGCTATTAGATTTAAGTAACCATATGTATCAATGATAGTACAGCTAATAACCCAGAGTTGTTGACGCTGTTAACAATAAAATAAAAAAAAATCCTAATAAATTCTACCTTATCGTTGTAAAAACATTATTTTATTCCATATTGCTGTACGGAGTGGAAACATGGACTCTCGCAATTACAAGTATTAGACGTATAGAAGCCTTTGGGATGTGGGTTTTTCGAAGGATGCTAAAGATCTCTTGGACAGAGCACATGACCAACAACGAGGTGCTGAGAAGAATGGTGACTGAGAGAAAACTCCTAAATATTGTAAAAACAGAAAAACGGGTTATCTATCCTCCGTTTCACGGACACCTTTCAGTACAGACTCTTACGAAGAATAGTGTTGCCAACCACAGATTTTCAAATCAAGATGTTTTGGACTTCTGGTATATTCTATTTAGACCGACTTTAAGTTCGTCTACTTAAATCCGGCGACACTGAGCTGCAAGGTTCCATAAGCTTTATATAGGGATATGCTGCTCGCACTGCCAAGTGACTGCGAAACGCAGAAGAGGACATATTTACAGAGGAGAAAAATACAACGTTATACGACGCATAATGGAAGGAAAATTGGAAGGAGAAAGAGGTCCAGAAAGAAGAAAATGCTCCTGGCAGAAGAACGTAAGAGACTAGACAGTCATAGGCACACATTCGATACTAAGAGCCGCTCAAGATAGAGAGCACTTTGCTGTAGTTATAGCCAACCTTCAGTAATGGAGAAGGCACCTTAAGAAGAAGAATGATTTTAAGACTAGGTTGAATAAATTCGTTGATAGCGGATCCCCTTGTTTTAAACCTCTATTTACTGTGAATTATCTTGAAAAGCTTTCTTCCATTGTTATCCTATTTTTTGTCTTTCTGAGCGTCATTCTTATTAGTCTTATAAGCTTTGCTGGTATTTCTAATGTTCTCATGGCCTCATATAGCATTATTGTAATCTAAAGCTTTTATAAAATCCACAAGGAATAGCTATTTGTATAACAAGGGAGGAAAGTGATACTTTTCTTCCTGAAAATTGCCCGACGCGTCTCGGAGGGCAGTAATCATTCAAGGGAGGAAAAGGCACTTTACTCCCATGTTATACATATGGTTTTTCCACCTTCCTCAAATAACAAGTCATTTTTTCATTTTTACTTAATTTATTTATGTAACTAACCAACAAAATTTATTAGAACTAAAACTAACAAGTAGGTACAATATAACTGTCAACTGTCAAATATAAGTCAAATTAATAATGTTAACATTGTAAAATCAAAATAACAATTTACTGTTTTTTACCATTCTGCAAAATACAGGGTGTTTTATAAATAAACTTTAAAATGTAGAAACTTACGTAATAGAAAATAGATATTGTACAGGGCGTCAATAAGTTATATTTCAAGAATGAAATGCCATGACGTCACTTTTACTTTTCCTCCCTAGGGAGGAAAAGTACAACTTTGCTCCCTACAATCAGGTCCGGAAAAGTATACTTTCTGTAGAGGTAGGTGGAAAAAAAGTTTTCCGGTAGCTGGCTGTATAACATAGGTATATCACAAAAAATCAATTAAAATCCTTTATAAAAGGTATTTAATTTATTAAAAATTCCCTTAAAAGGGCTACCATTGTGGTGACCGGTACTTAGTCATGTATTATTTATAACATCCATGTTATTTCAAACAATTGTTGTCAATGTATCCATGACTGTATCAATTTAAAGGGTATTTGCCTATATTTTTTCAATTTTGGTGGCTTAGTATGTGAACATCCTGTAAGTATAGCCTAAACTTTTTTCAACCTTAGTCAACATTTTAAAAATTTTGCATTAAATTCACAGGTTATATTTATTTTAGATTCAGCACTGATGATGATCTGTATTCAGATCGAGAACGTTCTGGGAAAGGCGCAAAATGTCGCCTGTCAAAATTTTCAATGTATTTTAAATGTATTCATTCTTTTCGAATTCTGAGAAAACTAATAAATATTTTTGAAAAATTTAAACGCAGAATGAAAGATTACGTTATTACCGAGGGCCGAAAGTCCCTTAGAGTAAATAAAAAGTTTCTTTTGAATGAAATATTTGCAATTAAACATCACACTAAATTTTCTCTTCTATTTTTAGTCCGTTCCTTAACGGTAAAATATTGCAAAACCTCTAAATTTTAAAGAACCGCTTGGATTGGCGTGAAATTTGGCATACACATAGCTAACAAGTCAAACAAAAAAAGTGATATTGTGCCGATATGTGCTTTTGCCCTGGGGGTGGTTTTCACCCCCTTTTGGTGGTGAAAAAATATTCGTCCAAAAAAGTCAGGAAATGGATAAACTGGCTAATTTTAAGCAACTTTTGTTCTATAGAGTTTTTTCACTAAGTCAATACTTTTCGAGTTATTTGGCAGTGAATATGTTCATTATTTCAACAAAATAACCACGCTTCTAGACGGTTTTTCGAAAATAACTCAAATAGTAAGAATTTTGTCGAAAAAACATTCTTAGCAAAAATATAGCCTGTAAAAAATTTTAAAAAATGGTGTATATATCACGTCTCTACACCTAGTAGAAGCAGAGTTATAGCTAATGAAAAATAGGTTCATATTCGTCAAATTCCAAATGAAATACTTTAACGTGAAATAACCAAAATTGAAGCACATTTCGGGGAAAACTCATTACGACTTATTTAAAGTGTTAAAAAAATCTTCATTTTTGTTTTATAAAAAAAATTTCTAGCATCAAAATTAAACAAGTTACGCTCAAAATAAAGTTAGTCCCTTTTGGTTTTGGTAAAAAAATCGAGAAAATCACCCCCTAATTAGTATCTTAAATGAACTTAATCGTTACGACTTCACAAGTTTCTTGATTTGTGTATATATTGTTTATATGATCTGTAAGTTTCATCGGTTCAAGGTCCTTATTATTGAAAGGGCTGTAGTTAAAAGGGGTTGAACGAGTCACTGATCACGAATGTATGCAAATTTAGAAACATCAAATCTTAATCAATTTTTGTCTAACAGAAAAACAAAAAAATACATGACATTCAGAAAAGCAAATCTGACTTATTTTGTTTTTCGATATTTTTAGTATCTCTAACAATTTTAAGTTATTTTGAAAAAAAGCATATTTTTCAAAATTTTAATTTTTAAAAATTTTACTTTGAAACCAAATTTTTTCAAAAATAAGCACTTTGAATCGATGAAACTTACAGATCATATAAATACAACATAAGTAAAATAATTTGTGGAGCGGTAACGATTAATTTCATTTAAGTTGCTAATTAGGGGGTGGTCTTCCCGATTTTTTTTGCAAAAACAAAAGGGACCAACTTTATTTTGAGCCTAACTTGCTTAAATTTAATGTTAGAAACTTTTTGTAAAAACAGAAATAAAGCTTTTTTTAAACACTTTAAAAAAGTTAAAATGGGTTTTCCCCAAAAAGTGCTTAATTTTTTGGATATTTCACGTCGAAATATTCTATTTGAAATTTGGTGAATATGAATCTATTTTTCATTGCCTATAACTCTGGTTCTACGAGATTCAGAGACCTAACGCGTACACCATTTGTTTTACTTTTTTATAGGCTATATTTTTGCTAAGAAAGTTTTTTCGACAAAATACTTACTTTTTGAGTTATTTGCAAAAAACCGTCTAAAAATGTGGTTATTTTGTTGAAAAATGAACATATTCACTCGCAGATAACTCGAAAAGTGTTGACTTGGCGAAAAAGCTCTATAGAACAAAAGTTACTTAAAATTAGTCAGTTTACCCATTACCGGACTTATTTTGGACATATATTTTTTCACCCTCAAGAGGGGGTGAAAGCCACTTCCAGGGCAAAAGCACACATCGGCACACTATCACTTTTTTTCTTTGACATGTAAGCTATACGTATGCCAAATTTCATGTCAATCCAAGCGGTTCTTTAAAATTTAGAGCAAAAACCGTGAAAGAATGGACTATTTCACCCCTGTAACTTATTAAAATAAACGTTCTAGAAGTTTTCAGGGACTTTCTGCCCTCGGTAATAATGTAATCTTTCATTCTGCCTTTAAAATTTTCAAAATATTTATTAGTTTCCTCAGGATTCGAAAAAAATGGATACATTTAAAACACACTGAACATTTTGACAGGCGACATTTTGCGCCCATGCCCTTAAGGGAATTTTTAATAAATTATATAGCTTTTATAAAGGATTTTAATTAATCTTTTAAACAAATAGTGAAGAGCGAAACAAATATATAATATTAAATCTTTCTAAGCCTTCTTCTTATTTAAGCGCCGTATCTCAATCCGAGATTGGATTCATCATCATTATCTTTACTCTATCTACAGCTGTTCTGAAGAGTTTATAGATCTGTATTTTAAACCAGTCCGTTAAATTCTTCAAAAATAATCCTTCTTCCTATCTCCTTTCTTCTCTTATCATTCCCTGTATTATTAGTCTTAGCATTTCATATTGCTGTCTCATCATTACGTGTCTCAGATATTGTAACTTTCTTATTTTTATTGTGTTTATTATTTAGTATTCTTTGCTCATTTCTCGCAATACTTTTTAGATTCGTTTTCTTCTGTGAACTCGAAGATTTAAATAACTCTAATATATTCTTGCTTCAATGTCCAGCTTACAAATCCATATTGCAGTCTCGAAGACCCATAGCATCATAGAGCTCTTACTCTCAGTTCTAATCTAAGATGTTTGTTACAGAAAATTGTTTTCATTTTTACACATTTCTTGCTATTTCTATCTCAGCCTTTATTTCTGTTCTCTCTCTCTCTCTCTCCTGTCGTTTCCCCATTACTGAGGATCGTGATTTCTTCCAATATTCCTAACAATGTTTCTCCATTGGTCTCTATCTTCAGCTGCTCTAAGAGCTTCGCAGAATGAGTTTCCAGCTGAATGCTTTATTTGGTCAGACCATCTAGTTGGTGATCGTCCTCTTGATCTTCTCCCCGGAACGAGGACTATTTCTTTTGTCTTATCATTATTGTCTGAAATCCAGGTTCCTAGGTACTTGTATTTATCAACCCTTTCGATTAGTACATTTCCCAAATGTATATTTGTTTGTATATTTGTTTTCTTAGTTATTATCATGTATTTGGTCCTTTTATATTCATTTTTATTCCATATTTTTCACAGAAACTGTTTATTTTGTTTAGTAGTAATTGGAGTTGTTCAGCAGAGCTTTCTATAATCAAGGTGCACATGTCTACTATAATGTCTAATGTCTACAAGAATAAAAAACCGCTAAACGCCGTAAAAATGAGTGGCGCATACAATACAAAAGATCTGATATGAATATTACGTGGCTCGAGAATATATTTTCATTTTGATGCAAAATAAAATTTTAGTTTTATTTTAAAAGATTTTTTCATAATATTTGCTAAATTTGAAGTAAAACGACAAAAGAGTAACTTTGATACAGTTTGAATTTTGAAACTCTTTTGTGGCGCGTTCACTTCAAATTTAGCGAATATTATGGAAAAATATTTTAAAATAAAACAAAAATTTTATTTTGCATCAAAATGAAAATACACTTTGGCGCCACGTAATATTCATATCAGATCTTTTGTAGCTGGATTATTGTATGCGCCACTCATTTTTACGGCGTTTAGCGGTTTTTTATTCTTGTATCAGGAGTTTTTCAAAGTTTTTTTATAAATTAAATGTATGAAGTTGAATGCAATTTTTCTCGATTACACGTTAAGCTTTAAAATGGTCGCCTTTGTCGCATTATCTTCCAAATGATCTAGTGTCTATCGAATGTACACTAGATTTTTTTCTATTCGAAATAGATTGAAAAAAATATTGGGATGGCCGGTTAATGAACTCGGATTGCCCGTTCCGAGATCAAATTTAGCGTCGTAACCACTACAACTACATAAACCATTTTGGGAATAATCGTTAATTTTATTATACTTTTGTAGCTTAATAACTTCAAAACGGCTTAACCTATTTTGATCACTAAACATGAGTTTGAAACGTATTGACAAGTAGTATCTGATGCATCTAAGGTCAAGTATGATAACTGAAGCTATTACAGGAATTATTGAGTTTGAAAAACCGTTTTTCCCATAGGAAATAGATTTGATCATATTTATGAAGCCTATAACTTAAAAATTCAAATTTTTCCGGATATAAGGTGTACAACGTCAGATTCGATTCCTGGATAACCGTCAGATTCGTCTAGAGTCCTTCTACAAACGCTTAGTAATTGGCGCAATTTGTAGGTTGAAATTTTGAGTAATTGTACAAAAACCAAAATATTCAAAGTTTATTTTTTAAGTTTTTCGACGATACTGAGCCGTGTGTATGTCTGATCCTGACGTCTTAGACACCATTTGAAAGCTTAACTCAACACTGTTGATTTGATGTATTTGCGGTTCTCCTGTCTCTTCTTGAACCGAAGATATATACCCCCAAAAAATATGCCATTTTGTACCTACCAAGTCCTATAGCTGGCTTATGGGTGGTCAAAAGTCACAAGCTACACCGGTTCTGAATCGGCCCTGACCCTCTCTTGAAACACAGAAAAAAAAAATTCAGATCGGTTTAACTTTTCCAGTCACATACTCATATCCACAAATATTTTCCCTTTTTTAAATAGAAATTAAGTCATATTTCTGAGCTGGGTAACTTTTGAATGGTAAGTATTAGGGTGGGCCGAAAAAAACTTTTATTTTTTTTTAAGTTGTAATACCGCGGAAAACTTGCGAATTATAATTAGAAACAAAATAAAAATTTTTTTTTCAAAATCCGTTAATGTCTTCCGGTCCCGCATTAGCCTTAAAGTTTGACTATTTTTTAAAAAAACTTCATTTTTCTTATTTTGTGAAAATTTTTTTTTATATTTATTTTTTAACGTAATAGTTATTTATGCGTTGAGATAGACCCTAAGAACATTTTGTTTTAATTTGATTGTGATTACTGGATATCTTCCGGTCCCGCATAAGCTTTAAAATATGCCGAAATGTTGAAATTTCAGCATTTTTTCGTATTTTTGGAATTTGATAATTAATTGTTTTTTAAAAGTAATAGTAATCGTTTATATTCACACAAACCTATTGTAGGGAATTTAGGAATACTGCCAAGTTCAGTCATCATTTCCCGGTTGCGTAACAGATTAATAAAACTAACGTGCCAGAAAGATTAGAGCAGCTACCGGGCGGACGGTGATTGGTAATTGATTGGTAATTGAATTATATTTAAGGAGGCCCGTCCAAGGGGCAATTTGCCTGCTCCACTTTAATGAGCTGCCGTTCCGGCACCTCTTTGAACATCTAGATGGCAAAACAATCGGGCCTAGTACTTCAAGAGGACCAATCGGTGAAAAACTTGTTGCCTGTCAAAAACTGCCGGTAATTAACTTCCAGTCTATAGATTGTCAGATACCGGAGGTAGACAGAAAGGTTCTCAGCAAGGATCAACAGTACCTACTTGATATCTCCACTGCGATAAAATCTGGGACATGTAAAGGGGATTTGTCTGTACGAGATCCCGGACACTTATCACACTCGAGGTGGTTGACCAAAGCAAATAGAACTTTGCGACTTTACATAAGTGAAGAAAACCCCTCACCTGAACTTCAAGAGCTAGTTTTGTTTATCTTGAAATCGTATATGTCAATGTGGTTTGCTATCAAAAAAAGCAAAAACTTTACAGATGGTCCAAAGCTTATTTACCAAGCAATTGAATCAACGAGATATTTGCCCGAGCCTTTCCTTGCTGTTATAAACCGAGTAATTGAGCGAAATGGTTATTTTTCCCACCCCGAAAATTTGATGTTGGCAATGATTGAGGACGACAATAAACTGATAAGACAGCTCGGACTTCGTCGAATTCTAAAGGCAAGGCAAATAGATTCAAAAAGGAAGAAAGTAAGGACATTCACACCGCCGAAAATCAACTTTGATGCTCAAGAGTACTCAGATATTGTCAACTGGATGAACTGCGCCTTATCTTCTCCCCCACTGTTGGCCAAGGTCAGTGATGAAGAGATAAAATCGTACATCAACAGTGAGTCCATCCCTAACTGGAACATTAATTACAAGAAATTCCCAGTTCACATACAGGCAGTTGAGCGTTGTGTGAAACTAGTGACGGAAGCTTCGGGCAGAGTTTGTGGCGCTGACGCTAGAGACGGATTTATCAGAAGTACTCTACTGTCACGATCAGCCATGCCAGACTTCGCCAGTAAATCAGATTTCAAAGTACCTTCTTCAGCTACAAAATAGAGGCAATAATGCAGACAATTAACTAATAATTGTATATTGTACTTTTTTTATAATAATACAGATATAACTTGAAAGGTTCAATGCTCGTTGTTATTTATAATCCCTATTATGTCACTCAGTCATAACTAAAAAAATTCTGCTTGTATAATTAGGCTTATTTAGCAACCAGAAGTGTTTTTTAAAAAAATATCGTTACTGGAACGATTTAAAACTAATTAAACATAAGAAAAAAAATTCACTGTAAATTTCCAATATTTTGGCATATTTTGGAGCTTATGCAGGACCGGAAGATATCCAGTAATCACAATCAAATTAAAACACAATGTTTTTAGGGGCTATCTCAACGCATAAATAACTATTACGTTAAAAAATAAATATAAAAATTTTTTTCACAAAATAAGAAAAATGAAGTTTTTTTAAAAAATAGTCAAAATTTAAGGCTAGAGCGGGACCGGAAGATATTAACCGATTTTCAAAATTTTTTTTTTATTTTGTTTCTAATTATAATTCGCAAGTTTTCCGCGGTATTACAACTTAAAAAAAAATAAAAATTTTTTTCGGCCCACCCTAGTAAGTATAACCGATTTTCAAAATTAGACATGCGTTGGAAAGGTAATGATCAGTATATTAGAAGCCGCAAATATCGGACTTAAATTTTCGAAGTTTTTGGGAGTTTTGGGGACGAGAACGAAAAACAGGCCCTAAATAGGAAGGGCCATAAAATCCACACCTTTGGACCAAAATGGATGGTTGATATATGAATGGGTGAGTCTTTTTCTGAACTTTAAGGTGGGAGTTGGTACAATTTTCAATTCTGTCAGATTTAGAAAATAGAAAATTTCGTGTATATAATATAGTGTCGCGTGCAGGAGGTGTGGGTGTGCGGCACTGGCGAGAATTGCGGTTCTCTGGTAATAAGGTTTCATCATTTACGGATTTTAAGCTTTTCTAACCTTAATCCTTTTTGAGTTTAATGAAACGAATAGTTCCTGAAGATTAAGAACTAAAGACTTGGTATTCATCAGATTGTATGTTTTATTTGTTATTAATGCTTTTCGGATTCAATAGACATTTATTATTTCAGTGGCGCACCTAGAATTTTGGTCTGGTGGGGGCGGTTTGGCTTGGGTACAGAAATTTTTTTTGTATTGTTTGTGAAAGACAAGTTACGCTTTCCTTCTATTCTTTATATATTTTTTATATGCCCTGGGAGGGGTTTTGGGGTCAAAACAGTGGGTGCGCCACTGTATTATTTAGATGTATTTGCTAGTTAAAGGTCTCGGTTACAACAAGAACGATTAGGTACATTAATTTCTGTAAGCTGAGTAAAAGCCAACCTTGGTGAAGTCATGCTAACTAACCTTCATGAAAATAAAGAATAATACCTAATATATTTGGGAAGTTGTGCAAGGTTTCATTTTTAAAGAATTTTTAATAATTTGAGAAGTGTTAGTGAAATACTTATTAGTATGTGTATTAATGTCTAACGAGCTTTAAGGTCACAACCAATACTAAGGAACTAGTTTTGCAACAGCAATTTGGCTTGTTGGTACACTCTGTCTCAGGCATTTCGAAATCTGGAGATAATGACCGAGACCTTAGATTTAATGGTTTTGGTAAATACAATCATATTTGAAATGTTTTTGATTTTCGTGGTAATCCTGTAGATGCTGCTTATATGAACAACGAATTTTACTTCTTAAACTACTAACTTGCGCTTCTTCTTTTTACTTTATATCGTACTACATACGTAGTATAATAGATCGTGCAGTACGTATGTAGGTTAGGTACAGTCGGAAAAATGAAAGAATACCCATGAACGAACATATAAAACACGCTGTATTTTCCTGTCACTGTATCACAAAGGAAATTGTCCAGTGCAAGTACATGTAACAATAATTATTACATGTACTTTCGCTGGCCAATTTTTTGTGTGACACGGTGACAGGAAAATACAGCGTGTTTTATATGGTCGTTCATGGGTATTCTTTTATTTTTCCGACTGTATGTACGTACGTATGTATGTGCATATATCCCCACCGCCCAGCAAAAACTACTGGGCCGATTTCGATAAAATTCGGTATGAGTAATAGACTAAGAGCCGCTATAGGTGAAATTTCTTAATCATTTTAGGCACGATGGGACCCTATAACTTAAATAGTAGAACCTAAAAGAAAACGTTTGAACACTGTGCCGTCACTTTTCAGTGGCACATGCGTCGACAGTGGCGCATCAAACTTTCCACTTATGGACGGGATAAATAAATTAAAAGTTAACAGAACTTACTAACAGAATTAATTTTTTTTTATTTTTTTAAGTTCTATGTGATTAACACATAGGATTCATCGTGATTTTAATCCACCACCCCCTTCCCCCTGCCCCCCCCCCCTCAAAAACTTCATTTTTCGTTTTTATTTTTTTTTGGTGGGATGCAATCAATTTTAAAATTTCAAAAAATTCACACGCATAGTTGAGGCTTTTATAAAACATGCCTATTTTTTATAGACCCATAGGTAGAGTGTACATAACCTCAAAAAATTAAAAGAATTTTTTTTTTTTCAAAAAAGCGTATAACTTTTTTTGAGGAATAGCTGCCGGTCTAATTTTTTCTTAATCTTGTGTGCTTTATCAAACACTATATTTTAAATTTTTTTCAGATTTTTCCGTAAGTCTCCCCACTTTCAATAATCCGAAAAACTGTTTTTTGGGGGGTTTTGGGGGATTTTCCCTATTTTATAGACTTCATAATAGAGAGATATTGCAGAGCCTTTTTTGCACTTGCTGTATTACAGCAGACGTTATTTTGACAGTAGAGCATGCGCAGATGTGATATCTGGCTTACGCTGCGTTATTGGAAATACGGCCTGCCGTTATTAGGGGAGTCGTTACGCTGTGCGGTATTCGTTGCGCTATTTTCTTTTCAGGTTATGTTTGTTGTTTATCTTTCATTTAAACCAAATTTATTCGTAATAATTTGCTAAAATGGGTATCTCAGACAGTAGCAAACGAATTAGATTTACGTCTGATGACGATTTGTGTTTATTAAAACAAGTTTTATGTCAAAATCCATATTGACTTCTCCAGAAAATTGGACGTTAGTTCAGGAAAACATGAAGAGTGCAACAGGAAAATGTTTTATTTGTAAGAACATTCAAGGATCATTTATTTCTCTTGCTCGACATTTGGAAGAAAATACAAACCTGCTTTCTTTCATCTAAATTAAATTCTGAATTTTGAGTACAAATTAGATAAACAACTAATCTTAATCGAGCCGTAAAATACCGCAACCAAAATGTTGAGCAATATCTGCATTTATGAAACGTCTGAGAAATGTCAATTCTGTCAAAATAGCGCGGTGTAAATAGCGCAACGTAGGCTGTGTTAAATTTGCAATATCTCTCTAATATATCAAATCAATTTTGTTTTTATAGGTTATATGCAACTTGAAGTAACTGAGTTCTTTAGAATATTTAAAAAACAGAAAAACACGTTCAAACCCCCCAAAACCCCCTTAAAAAACAGTTTTTTGGATTTTTGAAGGTGACCAACGTTACAGAAAAATCTGAAAAAATTAGAAATATAGTGTTTGATAAAATACACAAGACTAAGAAAAAATTAGATCTGCAGATATCCCCAAAAAAAGTTGTATACTTTTTTTCAAAAAAAATTTTAAAATTTTTTTGAGGTGAATTTTTTATAAAAAAATATTTTTTTCTTCAAACGTCAAATAATGATGACATTACTTATCTAACTTGATCCTGTCAAAGTTTATGTACACTCAACCTACAGGTCTATAAAAATAGACGTGTTTTATAAAATCCTTAACTATGCGTGTAAATTTTTTGAAATTTTAAAATTGATTGCATCCCACCAAAAAAAAATAAAATCGAAAAATAAAGTTTTTGATGGTGGGGGTAGGGAGAAGGGGGTGGTGGGTTAAAATTACGATGAATCTTATGTCTTAATCACATAAAACTTAAAAAAATGAAAAAAATTAAATTCTGGTAATTAGGGAGGGTATTTTTTAATTTATGTATCCCGTCCATAAGTGGAAAGTTTGATGCGCCACTGTAGACGCATGTGCCACTGAAAAGTGACGGCACAGTGTTCAAACGTTTTCTTTTAGGTTCTACTATTTAAGTTATAGGGTCCCGTCTTGCCTAAAATGATTAAGAATTTTCACCTATAGCGGCTCTTAGTCTATAAGTTTAAAAGAAAGTCGAGAAACTAAGCTTTTAACATAAATCTCTCAAAGGGGAGCCGAAATAGGGAGGTATTTATGGCTCATTTTTTCAAATTTTGACCTAAATGAATGAAACTTGGTGCAAGGTTAGCTCATCGATATGCGAATAGAAGTACAGAATTTGACGGCCAATATGGCCGGCCGCCCACTCGGCATATTTCCTTGCCTATCTAAAAACCTATTTAAGATAAGTCTAATTTGAAAAGGTCGTTATATTATAATAGTCTCAAGATAATGGCATGTTTACACGTATCCAGTGACTGGCGCCAGTCTCATTGGCATGGAAAATAAACCAACTTTCTATTCGAAACAGCGCTGGCAGACAGCGCTGGACTGGCGCAAAAAAAGTGTTTACATGATGCCACTACCATGCTAGCGCTGTCGTTTCAGTGCGACTGGCGCGGCGCCAATTACTGGATACGTGTAAAAGTGCCATTAGGCTATAAGGAGAATATTATTGTTTTTTAGAAAAAGTTATGAGTTTAATATATTATTATGTAAGGTGCCAAAATTTAACATAATTTTGAACTATATTTTCTCAAAAATGGCTCCAAGGAATTTGTTTATTTTTTTATATATTTCATTAGTCAGATTTCTTAACTCCCCGTAGGAGGGAAGTTTTGAATTTTTTATAAAAAAATATTTTTTTCTTCAAACGTCAAATAATGATGACATTACTTATCTAACTTGATCCTGTCAAAGTTTGATGTCTCCGCCGGCAGCAGTTTTTTTTCCCATTTCTTTACGGCGGAGGGAAAAATGTTGTCATGGCAACAATATGAAACATGTCACAAAGCAACAATACAAATGTCATTAACAACAATTAAACATCATTTTTATTTATAGTAATATTAAAAGTACAATTAGTTAATGAGGCATTTTCAAAATTTAAACCGTGCAAAAATGTTACCGACTCTTGATACGCATTGGTAATTGTTGATGATACTGATGGTCGAGCACAACTTTCAGCAATCATTCCCGATGTTGGCGAATCATGAGGGTTTAAAATTTTTTTAGCATTATCGTTCTTATTTCTTATTGAATCCTCTATATATCCTTCGGCAAGCGTGCTTGATTTCCAGCCCCCATGTCGTTTGAGGCATTCTAGATTTTGCTACGTTTGAAGAAAAAATAGTATACTTTATTCGGCAAAGAAGCGACTTTTCTTGACTTGCCCTCTATTACGCGCCTCACTTCGTTCGGCGCGTAATACCGGGCGCGTCAAGAAAAGTCATGCTTCTCCGCCTCATAAAGTAATATACTATTTTCTTCAAACGTCAAATAATGATGACATTACTTATCTAACTTAATCCTGTCAAAGTTTGATGTCTCCGCCGGCAGCAGTTTTTTTTTCCCATTTCTTTACGGCGGAGGGAAAAATGTTGTCATGGCCACGGTTCTTAGACATTACTACGGTTGCCTAAATCGACTAACCAATGAACATAAAGAGTGAGGTTACGTCACGAGAGTTTACTGTCATTTGAATCGTAATATGATTTTTTTCGAATCCTGAGAAAACCAAGTATTTTAGAAAAATTTAAACGCAGGATGAAAGATTACATTATTACCGAGGGCGGAAAGCCCCTTAGAATAAACAAGCAGATTCTATTGAATGAAATATTTGAAATGAAACATCACACTTCTCTTTTATTTTCAGCCCTGTAACTTATTAAAATAAACATTACAGAAGTTTTCAGGGACTTTTAGCCCTCGGTAATAATGTAGTCTTTCATTCTGAGTTTAAATTTTTCAAAAATATTTATTAGTTTTCTCAGGATTCGAAAAAAATGAATACAATTAAAACACATTGAGAATTTTGACATGCGTCAAAATTTTGCATTAACTCAATGTAAAATTCTGAACTGTTGAATTCCAGCTTCCCTAATAATTATTGTACATCAAAAGACATTAAGAAACTATTTGTACAGGATTGAAATCTGTATTGGAAATAACTGTTAAAATTGGTCTACCTAATTAAACATATTCCAAAATTTTGTAAAAATGTAATACATTTTAGTTTTCAGCCCAAACTTAGGCCACACACAATGCAATAATGTTCACATTTTTGAACTGTCAATGTTTTTATTTTATCATCTATTGTTTAAAAACAATACAGTTGATAAGATACCCTCAGTTGCGGAGAAAGGATTAATAATAAAGATTTTTTTATTCAGTCAATGGTGTGAGCACTGTCAGTTAAATAGTAACGTGTGGCCTTACTTTTACACGCAAATGTCAGTTTACCTATTGTGGCAAATGTATCATATTTTTCAAAATTTTGGAATGCATTTAAATCGTAGAACAATTTTAACTTTTGGTTTTAATACAGATTTTAATCCTCTACAAGTATTCTCTCATGACTTTTAATGTAAAATAATTCAACAATTCAGAATTCAACAGGGAAGCAGGAATTTAACAATTCAGAATTTTACATTGAGTTTCCTATGGCCCTTTTTACGATTCACCACGCGGTATAAGATAAAATGTGTACTATTTTTCTAATTATTTCATAATAACACAAATAATACACATATATACACAATAACACACATTCAATGATCGAAAATCATTTAAAAATATGGGAATGTAAACTCTTGTGACGTAAAGTCAAAAATATAAGTCTCCCCACCACCGTCGGACAAGACAACCCGTAATAAAGTCTAATAACCGTGGTCATGGCAACAATATGAAACATGTCACAAAGCAACAATACAAATGTCATTAACAACAATTAAACATCATTTTTATTTATAGTAACATTAAAAGTACAATTAGTTAATGAGGCATTTTCAAAATTGAAACCGTGCAAAAATGTTCCCGACTCTTGATACGCATTGGTAATTGTTGATGATACTGATGGGAGACGCAAATCCCACCGACGACTTAATTATTTTAATTTCTAACATCTAGACGACTTTGATAGTTGTCACAGTTAATTTCGAGTAAAAATAGCGTATGAATTGTACTATTTATGGTTGAAAATTGCTACGTTTGAAGAAAAAATAGTATACTTTATTCGGCAAAGAAGCGACATTTCTTGACTTGCCCTCTATTACGCGCCTCACTTCGTTCGGCGCGTAATATCGGGCGCGTCAAGAAAAGTCATGCTTCTCCGCCTCATAAAGTAATATACTATTATAAGTAAATAAAGCGCGATCATAGCTCTTTGTGTCCTCATTATTTTATCCATGTTTGCTTTGGTCAAGGTCCATGTTTGGCATACGTATCTAAGAATTGGGAGTATGCACTGGTCAGACACGCTTGTTTTTAAGTATTCTTGTATTTTTTTATTCTTTAAGGCCCATTTTAATTTCCTAAATCCTGCCCAGGCTAATCTGACCCTTCTTTTTACCTCCGCTGTTTGGTATTCCGTATTTATTTTTATTATCTGTTCCAAATATATTTAATCATTAAACGATTCTATTGTGGATTCGTTTAGTATTACATTTCTATTATCTTGTGTATCATTGTTTTTGCTTTGATAATTTTTAAACCTATTTGTTCGGATTCCTTTGCTAGTTCGCTTAATATAGTTTGTAGTTCTTCAAATTCAAAACTTGCTATTATTACTACACCGTCTACATATCTTAGGTGATTTATGCCTGGTTGCACCAACAGACCTTAAGCTCCAACTTAGCCCAGCTCAGCTTATAGATAGGGCCACTTTAAGTCTCACTTACGTTTCACCATAATTTTTGATTATTATCTTATTATCAATTACATCTATTATTATGTTATATTATTTTTGTTTTGTTATATTATATTAAATATATTATATTAATTATTATCTTATTAAGCTTAAGATCGGTTGGTGCAACCAGGCATTAGTTTTTTTTCATTTGTGTTTATTCCTGTTTGTCCATCGGACTTTCACACTTTACGACAATATTCATCGTAGCTCCTTCCATGCATCCTTGCATATTGTTCACAGCCAGTCTTTCCCTTTCTCTCCTAAAGATTTGATCATTTCTGGTGGAATTTCATCCTCCCCTGGAGCCTGGAGCTTTACCTATCTTTAATTTTCGTATCGCTTCTACCAGTTCTTCTCTTGAGATCTCTCTTAATTGTGATTTGTTTCTCTCAGTTTTTCTTGCGGTGTACTTCCAAATTTTTCTTTATACAAGTTATCACAATACAAAACATTAAATTACATAAATGTTGTTTTTGTTCGCCCTGATCATTTTTGGTAATCCCAGCTTATTAAATAAATGCTTGCTTTAAGGATTGTTGTAATACCATATTTGTTGTCCCAGTCCAGTAGCAATATATGTTGTATAAAAAATATATAGAGTCCTTTTCATAGGCATTTGTTAGTGCGTCACAAATGATAGAAAAAAAGGGGAGTCCGTGATAATACACATTTATAACTATAACATTTATTCTAACATGACATTTTAGTTAAATCTGATAGTTGTCACATTTTGTTTGCAATTTGGCATAAAAACAAATCAATTGTGTTTATTGCATTTATAAAATGGTATTTTCTTTGATTTGTATAGTCTTATAAATTGTACAGATTATACTCATAATACATAAATATATTTTTTTTCGATTATAGCGCCATCTATCGACAACTAGAGTAAATGTTATAAATGTCTGTTATCACAGACGTGCCTTTTTTCTGTAACATACAATTTAATGCGTTAGAAAGAAATCAAAAAACTGTGACGCACTGAAAGATGCCCATGAGAAAAAAACTACCTATTTTGTTAATAAATACCTACAATTTAACTAGTGAATAATAATTATTATTGTTATTGGGCTCAATTTTCATCTTTAAATATTTAAAAGATCCGTCTAAAAAACTGATTTTATTTTATTTAATATGCCGATTATATTAATATCTATACATATTTAATAATCATTAATAAAACAGGAATATATATCTACGTTTATGTCCATGGACACTAAACTGTGCAATAAAAGAGTCTTTAAATTATTATTAACAACAAATTTTAGATATTCTCGATGAAACATTTATGATTTAATTTTTATAATAGGGTACATTGATAATAATGCATTTTATAATAGGGTCTATTCCTCGGCAGTTTTCCAAAGTCCTCACAAAGTCTATTAAAAGTGTTGTCCTCACAATAAAATAATACCAACCAGATGCTTACCTATGTATTGTATCTATGTAAGTAAAAATTCCTCATCTATATTGTTTACCATTATGTACGTGCCACTGGATTGACTCGTACTACACGACTAACTGTCGTTAAGTATGGAAGCATTAATTTATGCCCGTGGTCCACTGATAGCACGTCACGACTCGACCGTCGTCCATTGCAGTGACATTAGTCCACGTTTATAGTGGTGGTCGTCTTGTGTGAAAGGCTCCGTATATTGCTGTATTGGACTAATGGAATGTACGACAAACTGTCGTTACGACCGTTTGTCGTGACGACCGAAGTCGTAAAGTATGAAATAGGCCTTCCAGTGATAATGTAAATAGTTTAGGAGAAATAACATCTCCCTGTCGCACTCCTCTGTTTGTTCTGTGGTTTCTTCCAATTGCACATACTGTCATTGTTGCTTTCTTATACCTATATATATATATATATATATATATATATATATATATATATATATATATATATATATATATATATATATATATATATATATATATATAAGATTATGGTATTCTTGACTGTATATTCAAATATCAAGCAGTGATTCTTGAGGATGCAGTCTATTTTGGCACACAAGACAAAGAAAACTCTTTGACTTACTGTCAAGCTTTCGAATTTATTTTAATTCTTTTTCAAGACATCTGTTGACAAAAATATACAAATATAAAAATTATGTAGGTACTTACAATTTTCTTAATTACTTACTAGTCATGAGATTACATTGAAAAAATTTGAAACTTTACCAAAAGGACAATTATGCACATAGGTATGAAAAATTATTTTTAAAAACTTCAGTTATGTTGTCATGTTTGAAATATGTCATGAAATATGTAAAGTGTATACACTTTATATAGGAGGAAAGTAAAAAAAAAAAATATGTTGTTACTAGTTTTACTTTCCTCCTATATAAAGTGTATACACTTTACATATTTCATGACATATTTCAAACATGACAACATAACTGAAGTTTTTAAAAATAATTTTTCATACCTATGTGCATAATTGTCCTTTTGGTAAAGTTTCAAATTTTTTCAATGTAATCTCATGACTAGTAAGTAATTAAGAAAATTGTAAGTACCTACATAATTTTTATATTTGTATATTTTTGTCAACAGATGTCTTGAAAAAGAATTAAAATAAATTCGAAAGCTTGACAGTAAGTCAAAGAGTTTTCTTTGTCTTGTGGGCCAAAATAGACTGCATCCTCAAGAATCACTGCTTGATATATATATATATATATTGAAGTGATCTTGATTATTGATATGAGATAATATTCTTATATGTCACTTAATTTAATCAATGTATTAATACTAATCCAATTAATTAACCAGATCACATATCAATATGTTTTCAATCTCAGGGCGAATTATAAATTAATTACTTACTTTCGTGGATTCTAAATATTTCTTAATGGTTCCTAATCGGGATAGAAAAGAAAAGAGTAAAAAAAATACACATATGGGTTACAATTATAATCAAAATATTTTTTATTTTATTTAAAAGGCAATCAATGCTTAATATTTGCTATTTCTTATTATTCTTAAAACATAACATTTACAAGTGGGAATCTTATTTCCTTTTGGTTTTCAATTGAAAGTTTTTATTAACATTTAACTATTAGGAGTTATTAGGAACAACTCTATTTAAGTTTGATGAAGCTTTTCTGATATTATTGATTATGTTATTCAATTTTTTATGTGGAATTTAATGCGAAAAACCCATACATTCATGTCCAAACAAATGAGACTGACCTTTTCCTGGTGAACTGAAAATGTCCTCACACAAGACCCGTTTCCTGCTATCCTTGGCTGCGATCAAACCTCGTCCTGGCTTCCAGTAGTGTTCTCCTTTGAAAAACTAGCTCGAATAGCTCTCGTTCCTGCTTTTGTCGTGATGCTGTGTTCTACCTTTTTCGAAACTGCTATCAGCTACCGGGACACTCTTGGCTCAAGGAGGTTCTTTTACTCTCGACCTGGCCTACTTCTCGTTCCACGATAGATACTCCACACTCACGGAACTATACCGGCTTTCTCACTCTCCGTACACTACCGTCTACTACTCGACTTCACTTATCGACAGCTCAAAACATTCTGCTCTCACTTTGTCATCCATTCCCCTACTTTCTAAATATCCCTTCCAGATTCACAAATCAATCTTCCACCACCAACTCTCATTCGTAATATTCCTCAAAACCAATTTTTAATCTTTCTAAATATGCTTAATGGATTTCAAAAGAAAATATTTAATTCCCATTCTAAAATACTTTCTAACTATTTACAAATTTTAATGACCTATTCTCTCTTTCAAATGAGTCTTATTTAGCATAGGCTAATGATCGAAACCTTCCGCGAAAAACGATAATGAACTATCATCTATTTCACTGAGTTTTATTTAGCATAGGCTAATGATCGACCTTCCGAGAAGAACGATAATGGTACGCGTCATTCACTTTGTTTATCTAAGCACATTGTTCCGAGTTTCGTACGCTTATTCTAATCACTTCTTAAAATTAAATATAACAATTTGTTGTATACAGGTTGTTCTAAATTTATATGCCCGAGGTTGAGAAAATTAAAAATATTTTATATTAAAGTGAATTTTGTTTATAATTATCAAATTTTAATTTTTATATCAAATAGAAATATAACAATATATATATATATATATATATATATATATATATATATATATATATATATATATATATATATACATCCTACTATCAATTTGGCATCGATACATTATGCATTTACCATCGATTTGGCATCGTCTTGCAAAGTGGCATCTGTATATCGATGCCACTTTACACTACCTTAATAACTTTATTCCTGTACTTGCTACCAGAAGTCTAATCAGCTCGGTAGTTAGAGATTTGATTCCTTGATGTTACTTTAATATATCAGCTTTCCTTGTTTACCTCTTACTAAGTTATATAAGTTTATTCCATAAAATGTTTGAGTCCAAAATGATCGTACAGTGAAAATATTATATACATTTAGTTCAGTGTTTTACCGTTTTGTCGCTGCCGTTATATACATGAAAACGTATATCCCACTTTCATTATCAATCATTTTGGCATCAGAAATTTGGCATCACTGTTGAATACAATATTATTCACAACGAAAAATAGACAATTTGAGAATGTATATATTATTTTCATAAAGAAATCAGTCTGGCATCATGTTTTATTGTTTTCACCCAATTTTGAAAAAATGTGAAAACTTTGTATTATCCACGTCCGTCTGTCCGTCTGTCTGTAACCACAACTCCTCCGTCAATATACCAGCTAGAATGACAAATGAGGTATCAAATGAAAGCTGATAATCCAAGGATGGTACTAAAGGTGAGATATTTGACCTTGGCGGTCTGTCCGTCGGTCTTTACGACCGCGAATATAACTCCTCCATCATTATACCAGGTAGAATGACAAATGAGGTGTCAAATGAAAGCATATAATTCAAGGATGGTACTAACGGTGAGATATTTGACCTAGACTGTCTTTCCGTCGGTCCCTCCGACCGCAAATATAACTCCTCCGTCATTATACCAGGTAGAATGACAAATGAGGTGTCAAAAGAAAGCTTATAATACAAGGATGGTACTAAAGGTGAGATATTTGACTTAGGCGGTCTGTGACTCGGTCCCTCCGACCGCGAATATAACTTATCCGTCATTATACCAGGTAGAATGACAAATGAGGTGTCAAATGAAAGCTGATAATCCTAGGATGGTACTAAAGGTGAGATATTTGACCTAGGCTGTCTTTCCGTCGGTCCCTCCGACCGCGAATATAACTCCTCCGTCATTATACCAGGTAGAATGACAAATGAGGTGTCAAAAGAAAGCTTATAATACAAGGATGGTACTAAAGGTGAGATATTTAACTTAGGCGATCTGTGCGCCGGTCCGTACGACCGCGAATATAACTCCTCCGTCATTATACCAGGTAGAATGACAAATGAGGTGTCAAATGAAAGCTTATATTCCAAGGATGGTAATAAAGGTGAGATATTTGACCTAGGCTGTCTTTCCGACGGTCCGTACGACCGGGAATATAACTCCTCCGTCATTATACCATGTAGAATGAGAAATGAGGTGTCAAATGAAGGCTGATATTCCAAGGATGGTACTAAAGGTGAGATATTTGACCTACATGGTCTGTCCGTCGGTCCGTCCGACCGCGAGTATAACTCCTCAATCATTATACCAGGTAGAATGATAAATGAGGTGTCAAATGAAAGCTTATAATCCAAGGATGGTACTAAAGGTGAGATATTTGGCCTAGGCAATCTTTCTGTCGGTCCGTACGACCGCGAATATAACTTCTCCGTCATTATACCAGGTAGAATGACAAATGAGGTGTCAAATGAAAGCTTATATTCCAAGGATGGTACTAAAGGTGAGATATTTGACCCAGGCTGTCTTTCCGTCGGTCCGTACGACCGCGCATATAACCCCTCCGTCGTTATACCAGGTAGAATGACAAATGAGGTGTCAAATGAAAGCTGATAATCCAATGATAGTACTACAGGTGAGCGATTTGACCTAGGCTGTCTTTCCGCCGGTCCGTACGACCGCGACTATAACTTCTGCGTCTTTATACCAAGTAGAATGACAAATGAGGTGTCAAATGAAAGCTGATAATCCAATGATGGTACTACAGGTGAGCGATTTGACCTAAGCTGTCTTTCCGCCGGTCCGTACGACCGCGACTATAACTTCTGCGTCTTTATACCAAGTAGAATGATAAATAAGGTGTCAAATGAAAGCTTATAATCCAAGGATGGTACTAAAAGTGAGATATTTGGCCTAGACAATCTTTCTGTCGGTCCGTACGACCGCGAATATAACTTCTCCGTCATTATACCAGGTAGAATGACAAATAAGGTGTCAAATGTAAGCTGGTAATACAAGGATGGTACTAAAGGTGAGATATTTGACCTAGGCGGTCTGTCGGTGGGTCCGTCCGACCGCGAATGTAACTCCTCTATCATTATACCAGCTATAATAATAAATGAGGTGTCAAATGAAAGCTTATAATCCAAGGATGGTACTAAAGGTGAGATATTTGAGCTGGGTACTCTTTCTGTCGGTCCGTACGACCGCCAATATAACTCATCCGCCATTATACCGGGTAGAATGACAAATGAGGTGTCAAATAAAAGCTTGTGGGTGAAAACCTAGGACTTACGAAGTCCAATTTAAAAATAGGGCATATCAGAGATATGCCTTAGACATCATAGAAGACAATGACACAGAAAAATCAAACAAGCAATATGTCAAAAGGGCCTTAGTTATGTATCTTCGGTCCTGTTGGTCCAATCGTGATGTATAGCACCTCAAATGATAGGATTTGACAAACAGAATACAATGAGAGAAAAATCAAATACAACCTCATGTCAAAAGGGCCTTAGTCGCGTATCTTCGGTCCTATAAGACCAATCGTGACGTACGGCATCTCAAATAATAGGACTTGACAAATAAAATACAATGACACAGAAAAATCAAATACAGCAACAAGTCAAAAGGGCCCTAGTTATGTATATCTAGTCCTATTGGTCCAATTGTGACGTACAGCAGCTCAAATGGTAGGGTTTAATGAACAGAATACAATGACACAGAAAAATCAAATACAGCAATATGTCAAAAGGGCCTTATTTACGTATCTTTGCTCCTATTGGTCCAATCGTGGCGTACAGCACCTAAAATAACTGGATTTGACTAATATAATACAATGACGTATGAAAATCAATTACAGCATCATGTCAAAAGGGCCTTAGTCTTGTATCTACGGTTCTATTGGTTCAATCGTGACGTACAGCGTCTGAAATGATGGGATTTAACTGGCAGAATAAGATGGTGTAGACAAATGAAAATGACGGCATGTAATAACACTTTAAAATTGTAGAAATAAAATGGATTAACACACATGGTATGACATATTAGGTGAGAGTATTTAACAAATAGAATACGATTACATACGTCCAGGTTTTGACAAGCGACTTCTCTACATATGATAAACGCGAAAGGGCCCCAACGTTCACTGCTCGACATAGGCCTCCCGTTCACTGCATATACCCACTGCTTTCTGACGCTGTGACTTGAGAGGATAGGATTTAACGAATAGAACGACAAAGAAGACTAAACAAGGCAGCTCACGGGAAAAACACAACTGTCCGTTTTATACTCTACAGGGAAGCATCAAATATTCAACGTAAGAATATATTAGAGTATAACGGTATGATAAATCTTTTTCTTCTTTTTTTCATTTAGTGCATTCCGTACGTTTTTTAAACATAATCAGGAGAAGTTGTTGAATTTCTGAAGTCTATAAAAGAATTTCTTAACAAACCTTTTTTTAATTGTGTTATGGATTATTTTTAAGAATGTGTTTAAAAGGCAGTTCGCAGGCTTATTGTTCAATGGTCTTATCACTTTCAAGCGCCTGTCTTTTTTGTAGGACTATTAATTGTTACTTGTGATTTCAACCATTCTAGCGGGGCAATGCCTTTTCTATAACTGAAATGAATATTGTTATCCATTTAATTTTTTTCCTCAATTAATTGAATGCCTCCTACTGGTGTTTGGTCTAAGCTTACCGCTTTTCCCCATTTAATCTAAACTGCTCGTCAAAAGTTAGGGATATAGAAAATTATGCTCATTTTCATAGCTAATTTTTTCGAGAACAGATTAACGGATTCCACTATTTTTTTTTAATATTTTAGATTTTTCTTTAGTATTTACACAGTTGTGCAAAGGTTTACACAAACTTCTTTTTTGTACTTATACCGAGTGGTAGGTATAAGTACAGAAAAGAAGTTTGAGTAAACCTCTTGATAGGTATTAGTTACGTATCTTCACTCCCATTGGTCCCAACGTGTCGTACGGCGGCTCAAATCATTGGAATCAGCCAACAGAATACAATGACTAGGGAGCGGATTTATATGCGATCAATTTTGATGAAATATTCGCATATATATGCGGTAAAAAATTACGAAATATGCGCAAGATATGCACAAAAATTCAAAAAATGCGCATTTCGGGAAACCACAAATTTTCTGTCTTATTTAGTAATCTTATTTATTATTTTTCAAATAAAATCATTTTTTATATATGCAATTTATTCACAGTTTTTACAAAAACTGCTACCAATAGTTACCTATTTAAAATAAAACAACAATATCACTATAAATATATCTTCGATTATAATTCACTACAATGTGTTTTTCCAAATTCTTTACGAGGAAACATATTCTTTGATCAGACAAAATATTTTTATAACTTGAAAAACTCCTTTCAACATCGATAATTGGTGCGTATTTAAAATAACTTATTAATTTCCGTTAGAAAATCGTAAAACTTTGGCTAAAGGTGTAAATTCTCTTAACAATAGAGGATTTAAAAAATCACCAGAATTATAGGTAGGTACCTACCCTAATAGCACAAGGACGTCCAATGGACGTCCTTCACGGACTTTAGGGACGTCCATTGGACGTCCGTTTTCGTCCGAGGAACGTCCTTTATACGTCCTATTTTGGTCCAAATGTCGCGCTACCGAACGTCCATTGGACGTCCATCTAATGTCCGAGGGGACATATATTGGATCTTAATCGGACGTAAATTGGACCTTAATCGGACGTCCTAGGGGACGTAAATTGGACCCTAATCGGACGTAAATTGGACCTTAATCGGACGTAAATTGAACCTTAATCGGACGTAAATTGGACCTTAATCGGACGTAAATTGAACCTCAATCGGACGTAAATTGGACTTTAATCGGACGTAAATTGGACCTTAATCGGACGTAAATGGGACCTTAATTGGACGTAAATTGGACCTTAATCGGAGTAAATTGGATCTTAATCGGACGTCTTAGGGGACGTGAATTGGACCTTAACAGGACGTCCAATTTTGGTCCAAATTCCACGTTGCCAAACGCCCAATGGAGGTCCACCTAACGTCCGAAGGGACGTTCGGTGGACGTCAATTGGGCCTTCATAGGACGTCCCAGTTTGGTCCAATGTATTGCTGCCGATCATCCATCTAACGTCCTGGGAGGACGTTCGGTGGACGTCTAGAGACGATATTTATACCTGTGGAGAATGTATTGTGGGAAATAAAAAATATATTTTTTAAGGAACTTATATTACATCTTATATTAATTTACAATTATTGGATATTAGATTATTTACATTAAATTATAATTACATTTCTCCAAGAAATTAACGCACCACCTTAAAAATGGGCCATTTTTGATGTCTCGAATTTCCTAAAGCCATTGTCCCATCTAAGTGATTTTTTTAATAATATTATAGCCTAGGCTATATGGGCTACCTCCATAAGCTTGCCATGCACGGGGAGCTATACTGTAATAATATTATATCACATCGCTGAGGGAACTCTACATTACATATACTTTTCGAATCAAAACTTTTATTCTCTTAATATTATTACTTAAAAAATATATACTACATTCGTCTCGCTAAACTCGAAAAATAACTTATAAACCATAAAAATCTCCAAAAATATAAATGACATAAATGAGAATTGGCACAATTATTATTATGGTTTTAAGTTGATTTTTCGGATTTAACTACAATATTATGCAAAAAATTATGTTATATCGCAGATTTAAAATGGGTTTATCTCGAAAACAGTTATATTAAGTTTAGCGAGATGATTGTAGTACACTTTTTTTAAGTAAAAATATTAAGAGAATAAAAGTAGACTGGTACGCAGTCTGATTTTTGCATAAGAGTTTAATGAAATGGTAACAAATCAATTGGAAGTTCTGTCCGACAAAATACATGGAACGTTTTCGGTAGTCTGATGTTCCAAGTTTTTAACCTGTTCCACAATTAAAACTTCCCCGGTTCCAGTATTCCCGTACATCAAAGTTTGTCCGACTAGACACCGTGAAGCTATTAACAAATTTTCAGCTTGCTGTTAATCAACTTTTTTTATTACGCGGGATCCAGGTCTATAAATGAATACAATAAATAAGTAGGTAGGTACATATTATACACTTATTTATACGAGTACAATTAATAGTAGAGCTGGTTTTTGGGATGTTACAAGCAGCATTTGCATTTCCACAGAGATACTTATGACAGAAATAATAAAATACCGAGACGGACTATTATTATAATAATTTACAATAGGACCCGACGGCCGACGCTATAGGGACAGGTAAAATTTATGACTGAACAATGCACCGAGCATCGATACAAGCAATATGTACCGGTCGTAAGGTTATTTTTTATTGTGCCAAATGGACGTATATAGTACCTACCTTTAAAAATCGAATACACAAATTAAAAGATATTTAACAACCATAAAGATTTGTCAAACTCTATCACCGACTTCATGAAAACAAGTATTACTACATTCTTTGATGGTTTTTGCTGTAAATTTTAAAGGATTGACATGAAATTTGGCATACGCATAGCTAACATGCCAAAGAAAAAAAGTGATATTGTGCCAATGTGTGCTATTGCCCTGGGGTGAGTTTCACTCTTTCTCTGGGGTGAAAAACGTTCAAAATAAGTCCGGACTTCGATAAACTGATTAATATTAAGCAACCTTTATTCCATACTTACAAAGTATGTGTACTTACAAATTAGTATGTGAATTTGGGGGGTGAGTTTCACCCCGAGGAGGGGTGATATACAAAATATAGATAGATACACAAAAGATATACAAAAATGTTTCAAAACATCGAAAAAATGTGGTAAAATGCAAATATACATATCATATTATGATAAAATTGCGATTTTGGCGATTTGCCTTTTTGGATAGAATGATGATGATGTTGATTAGGATAAAACTGCGAAGAATTTTTTTATCGAAATATAGTAAAAAATATGAAAAATATACCAAAAAGCTTGAAAAAATATGTAAGTATGTAAGGAAAAACATAAATAATTAAATAAACTTTTGACAACACAACACAAAAGTTTGAAACACTCACTATTTGGATTGGTTGTCCTGGCTTGTGATTTTCTTCTTTGCAGATGACGCTCACGGATCGATGTCAATGTCCAACGGACGTCCGAGCACGGACGTCCAATGGACGTCCAAAGGACGTTCATATTTATTCAACACGTAAGTACGTCCAACGTCGGACGTCCGAAGGACGTTCATTTATAGTCCATCCGCATTAGGACTAAAACTGGACCTATTTTGGGCACACGTACGCTCAACTTCAAAAAGATGCTCTCAATATTCATCTGTAGTAAGGATACATTGATAAAAATTATATTTTTGCTTATTAGAATTAACCACCAAACTTCTATCATCTTGGTAACGGGAATAATAAAACATTATAAAGTCCACTTTACATCAACAATAATTGAACAAGAAATTGACGACAAGTTATTCAAGGTCAAATTTGGCTTATACAAAACACAATTCTACTTCCAATTTTGCCGTGAATAAACAGAAAATAAAGAAATTTGACAAAATAAAACATATCCAATTGTTCTATTTCATCAAATTCCTTCATTTTCTTTTACAAATCATACATTTTGTACTCGTCAAATTTGGCCTTGAATAACTTAGTCAATTTCTTGTTCAATTTATTGTTGATGTAGAGTGGACATAACGAATAATTTACCGATCAGATTTTCACACTTTACATAAAAACAAAAACATGTATTAGATATTAAACTACATATACAGTTTTGAATTAAATATGATTTATAATCTTTTCCATTTAAACTATTTTATTAACATAATTAAGTTAATATTTTATTAAATAATTTTGCTGTTTAATCCCCTTATTGGTAGAATATGTCCAATATGGACGATTGGAAAAGGTCCGTATTTCGTCCGAGTACGGACGTCCAAAGGACGTTCATATTTATTCCACCCGAAGGACGTCCAACACCGGACGTCCGAAGGACGTACATATTTAGTCCACCCGAAGGACGTCCAACGCCGGACGTCCAAAGGACGTACATATTTAGTCCACCTGAAGGACGTCCAACGCCGGACGTCCAAAGGACGTACATATTTAGTACACCCGAAGTACGTCCAGCGTCGGACGTCCAAAGGACGTCCGTTTATGGTCCATGGACGTTTGGACCAAAAATTGACCTATTTTGGACGTCCAAAGGACGTCGTGTGCTATTAGGGTATTAAATATAACAAAAGTATATAAAATTCGGATTTTCGGGTAAAACATCCTTCGTCATTTTAACATCCTACAATCATTTCATAACGGCGGCGTATTATCCTATAAGTACTTTGTGTAGAGATCGTTTATTTTCTAAGAAAAAATGAAAGGCGCTTAATGAGCTGTCTCTCTTGGTTCTCGAATTAATACAGACCACAGCCTGTGCGTGGAAATATTTTGTCGAATTAAAAAATTTAAATTTTGTTTTGGACTAATGAAATAAAACATTTTAGTAGTTCCAAAATGACACAAAATCTAGGCATCGGATAAAAAAGTTTATTTGAAGAAAGTGTATTTTTTTGTTCTTCTTAATGGCGGTACAGGCTCGTTTTTTTAATATTGTATTTAATTACAGAATAATTTTCAAATATTACCTAATATATTTTTCAAATTGGGCTCTGTACCGCCATTCTTTATTATATTACGGATACGTGTGCCAAATATCTTGAAAAAATATTCAAAATTACAGCCGCAATCTTGGAACGCGTTTTGGCTACCTGTTGATCGCTACTGTATCACCTTAAACAATTTTTTAAACAAATTCACAAAAATAATTTTTTCATTACGAACGATTTTTTAGATAAGTTGGGTTATTCTGAGCAAAAAAGGTATCTTGAGATTTTTCTCTAAAATTGATTTTTGTCGAGTTATATGGCCATTTTCGCATTTTTCAGGTTTTAAATCGCGTATAACTCGACAACAATCAATTTTAGAGAAAATTGACAAGAGACCTTTTTTGTTCAGAATGTCCAAAATTATCTAAAAAAAATTGTTCAAAGTGAAAAAATTATTTTTGTGGATTTGTTTAAAAAATTGTTTAAACAATTTTTCGACCACGGCACCTTGTGAATATGTTATAAGGACCTCTTTTTGAGTAAGTTTGTGCAAAAAAATCGAATCGGAATAATTTCACTAACAGGGGCGACGATAAATCCGGGACTATAGCGCTAATTATTAATAATTAAAAATAACAGCTTGGGCTAAGGGTTTGAAACTTGATCTGCTCACTTTTTAATTTCATAATAATAACTTTTAATCGAGTTATTAAGACTTAAAAATGGCCATTTTCGCATTTTTCAAATTTTTAATCGCATATAACTCGGCAACAATCAATTTTAAACAAAAATGGCAAGACACCTTTTTTGCCCAGAATGACACAAGTTATCTAAAAAAAATTGTTCGAAATGAAAAAATTGTTTTTGTGAATTTGTTTCAAAAAAATTTTTTAAACAATTTTTCGACCAATGCACCGCCCGGCACCCTTTGGATATGTTATAAGGACCTCTTTTTGAGTAAGTTTGTGCAAAAAAATCGAATCGGAATAATTTCGCTAGCGGGGGCGACGATACTGCCCGGTCTACTTTTGATGCTGATGGTGATAGAATAGATACTTTTTATATAACAAAAATAAAACTTTTTTTAAACTCTTTAAAAAATTTGTGGCGGGTTTTCCCCGAAAAGTGCGTTATTTTTTGGACATTTTACGTTGAACTAGTCGATTTGGAATTTGACGAATAAGAACCAACTTTTGATTAGCTCCAACTCTGTTTTTATTGTGTGTCCAGACTTCATACATACATCATTTTTTTTACTGTTTTATAAGCTTTATATTTGCTAGGAATAGTTTTTCGATCAAATACTTACTTTTTGATTTATTTGCGAAAAACCATCTAAAAACAAAAGTTACAAGGAATTTAATTAGTTTATCCACTTACGGACTTATTTGGACCTATATTTTTTCACACTCGAGAAGGGGGTGGTACTCATCCCCAGAAAAAAAGCACACACTGGCACTCTGATGTTCATTTCGCGAAATATCGCAGGCTTCGTATTTAAAATTTTTAATTTACTCCTCACCCCTTTCCGTGGGGGTTCGTTTTTGGTATCATTCGATAGACTTTTGAAAAATATTGAACACGCATTTTTTAGTTTTTCGATCTGACGTTCATTTCGCGAAATATTCGCTTTTTTGTGAAACTTTGTGACTCGCCCATCATTTCTTCAGATTTGGGAACACTTAATAATCGGAGGCGGCCAAGTCAGGAGAGTAAGCCGCATGAGAAAGTAATTAGAACCCCAACTCGAATTTCTGCTACTGTCACAACGCTCTTGTGAGTCGATGTATTGTCTTAGGTCTTGAGAACACTTTTTTCTTCTGCTTATGGAGTCGTTTTTCATTCATCACATACCGGAACTCACCACATAAATTTTGAAGACCCTGACATCAAAACTGTATTAAATTATATGTGATCTAAGTAAGTTAATGAAAAGTCAGAATAGATAGAGTAGAACACTTATAAAAAAAATTGTAACAAGCAATTGGACATCGTAAGTTCTAATTTTTCACAAAAAGTGACCGGAAGTTGAACCGGCAGTCGATATTTGAACCCTTCGTGTAACTTTTTGTCAGCTGATATGACGGATGAATTTTGTTCACCTACAGATATGGACGAACAGACAGGCATGAAACCGGAAGTATGTATTTGTTCTGGTCTTTCTTAGTCGTGTTGACCAATAGTTTGTACTATTTCGACGAATTTAAAACAGTACTTTCGGTTGCAACTCTGGAACAGGCAGTCCGAGGTCAAACTTCTCACATGTAATATCATATTTTGGTTATAGGCTTTCATTTGACACCTTATTTGTCATTCTTTCTGTCCTACTAATAGACGAGTTGTGTTTATTGACGGACAGACATGGATAATTCTAGGTTTTCACATTTAATGATAAAAACAATAATTATACAATTCAGTTAACCTGACTATATCATTGTGATAATGACTTCTTATCTAAAAGTGACAACGGCAATAATTGCCGTTGTAATAATTATTATTCCATTCACTCACGATAAAATATCGCAAAACCTCCAGATTTTAAAGAACCGCTTGGATTGACATAAAATTTGGCACACACGTAGCTAAAATGCCAAAGAAAAAAGTGAGATTATGCCGATATGTTCTCTTGTCCTGGATGTGACTTTCACCCCTTCTTGGAGGTGAAAAAACATACGTGCAAAATAAGTCCGGAAGTGGATAAACTGACTAATTCTAATTCTAAGCAAATTTTGTTCTATAAAAGTTTTAGGTCAATACTTTTCGAGGTATGTGCGAGTGAATATGTTTATTTTTCATAGAAAAACACGTTTTGGACGGATTTTCGCAAATAACTCAAAAAGTAAGTATGTACATATTTTATCGAAGAAAATATTCCTAGCAATAATATAGCTTATGAAAAAGAGGTGTCAGTATAAGGTCTGTAGACCCAGTAGAAGCAGGGTTGCAGCTAATGAAAAATAGGTTCTTATTCGTCAAATACCAAATCGAATATTTCAACGTAAAATAACCAAAAAAATAAAGCACTTTTCGGGAAACACTCATCATAACTCTTTTAAAGTGTTTAAAAAAAATTTTTTTTGGTGTGTTTAAAACAGTTTCTAGCGTGAAAAGTAAGCAAGTTACGCTGAAAATAAAATCGTTCCCTTTTTTTTGGCAAAAGAAAGTCATGAAAATTAATTGTTACCGCTTCACACGTTACTTTAGATAAATGTATTGTTTATACAGGGTGTCTCCGAAAATAGTGCGTTCCTTTAAGGTGTGGATATAATACACAATTTAGAACAAAAAGGTGTTGTAACATTTTTTCCTAAAGTTAACCGTTTCAACAAAAATTACGTTGTTCTCCATAAGAGTAAATTTTTATTTTCATAAATTTATATGACCTGGCAACATGGCGTAGAAGAACCTGTGACTGTGAAATTTAATCTAATGGGACCCCTTGTTTATTTACTAATTGAGTATCAATTTGCATATCAAAATGTATTTTCGTTTTTTGGTCAAACGGCTGAATTTAGAATAAAATGTTATAAGACTTTTTTGCTCTACATTGTGCCTGCTATCTATACCTTTAAGGAACGCACTATTTTCGGGGAAACCCTGTATATGATCTGTAAGTTGCATTGGTTCAAAATGCTTATTTTTGAAAGGGGTTTTGTTGAAAGGCCTCGAACGAATCACTAGTCACGAGTATGTATATGCAAATTTTGAACAGCCATATCTTAACCAATTTTTGTCTTCCAGAAAATCAAAAAATTCCAAATATTTAAAAAAGCAACACCTACATTTTTTACTCTTTAAGATATTTGGTATCACTAATAATTTTTAAGTTATTTTGACAAAAGTCTTTTTTTCAAAATTAAAGATTTAAAAAAAATTACTTTAAAACCAAATTTTTCCACAAATAAGCACTTTGAACTGATGAAACTTACAAACACAAACAATACATAAAGTTACTTGTGAAGTGGTAACGATTAATTCCATTTGGGCTGTTAATTAGAGGGAGTTTTTAGAATATTTTTAACCAAAAAAAAAGGAACAACTGTATTTTGAGCGTAACCTGCTTACTCTTGCTGCTGGAAACTTAAAAAAAAAATAAAAATAAACGTTTTCTTAAACACTTTAAGAAAGTTGTAATAAGTTTTTCCAGAAAAGTGTTTCATTTTTTTTATTTCACGTTAAAATATTCGATTTGGAATTTGAGATATAAGAGCTTATTTTTCACTATAGTCTGTTTTTAAACAAGAGGAGTCATTCAAATTTCCCGCGCCGTACACCTTGTTTGTAATTGGTACAACCTCAGGCAATTTTACTCATATCAAATTTTGACACTATTGGCATTTCATAGGTTAGTTTATTTATTTTATCAGCAATTTTTGTATTTTCTGCGTTCTTCCTTTTATTTTTAGATTTTTAGTCAAGATTACCGTCAAAGGCCGATATGATCAACCAAAAAAGAAGATTTATCTGATGATATTTCTAGTGACTTTCTTGGGTGTGAATCTGCCATTTAGTTTACCTACTCCTCTTGGTTTTAAAACAAAGCTTAGCAATAACTCTGCTTCTACTGGGTCTACAGACCTGACACATATACCATTTTTTCACTTTTTTATAAGCTATATTTACTATTTGCTAATTTTTTTTCAACAAAGTACCTACTTTTTGAGTTATTTGCGAAAAACCGTATAAAAACGTTTTTTTTTTTGTTGAAAAATGAACATATTCACTCGCAAATATCTCTAAAATATTGACTTAGTGAAAAACGCTATAAAATAGAAGTTGCTTAGAATTAGTCAGTTTATCCAATTCCGGACTTATTTGAACGTATTTGTTTTCATACCCTATAACCGACGAAACTCACCTCCAGATCAAAAGCACATATCGGCACAATATCCCTTTTTTTTTAACATATTAGCTATAGGTACGTGTCCCAAATTTTATGTCAAACCAAGCGTTTCTTCAAAATTCTGACCAAAAACCCTAAGTAAATTAAACGAAAATATAAAATGAATTTTTCAAACAAATATTTTAAGTCGGTATGAGAAATTTTAATTTAACAGATGAAATCAAATAAACACAATTCAACTCGTAAAATATTTAGACCCTTGCTTGGTAATCCAGCTGAACAGGTAAAGAACCTACCTTTTATGTAGTTTATAATCTGAGAGGATGGAATATTTTACCAAAATATTCCATCCTCTAAGTTTACAATAGACCTTTTCTACCTGTCCTCAAAAGATCGGTATTTTTAACTCGTGGCAACGTCGAAAAGCGGCAAAATGATGGGAAATACACATTTTTATGTGGTGGAAGTCAAAATGGTTATGAAGTGTAAAAATTTTTGTATATAATTTAAATTTTTAAAATTAAAATTTTAGAAAACTGAGAACGATACAGGGCGTTAAAAAATGCGCTCAACAAACATACACGAATTAAAATTCGAAAATGATAGTATTTCTTGATGATGCCAAATGACTGCAACATGAAAAGATGACATAATGATAGCGGGATGTATATATATATATATATATATATATATATATATACGTCTTCATATCAAGGCGAGATCCGACTAAATCGAGGACAACCCGAGATCCACCAATAGGAAATTAATTATTGGAGTATATTGTTCATAACTATCTTTACAATTAACATATTAATCATGGCACACTTAGAGGGGAAAAGATTTTTGTACTTAAATTTTTCTGATAAATTTACAGCGAAACGAGATCCGAAGTTGAAAAGTAAAGGGGAGGACTTATATACGAAATTTTAGATATTTACCGGTCAACGCGAGATCACACACTGATGCCAGCTCTAAAGAGTATTAGTCGAGCGATTGGAGCTCGTGTTGTATTGTATATTTCCCACGATATACAGATAGCGTTGTCTCGAATTCTTTATGTAACTTTTAGGTATCGCTTCTTTTGTGTCTTTAACGTCTACCGTGGTTTTCTTTAAATATTTTGAATTTATTGTTTCAACCATATCTACTATCCACTTTAACTATAACTATTTAGATTTACCTTTCAGAAAGTCCCTTAGTTTTGTTACATACATAAGGGTGTGAAAAAAGAAAAATAATACTTCACAAATAATAACCATTTAATAATGATAATTATTTGCAATACAATATTTTAAAACTATACATTAATATTCTTAAAAAACACTTACTACGAAACCAAAATGTAATTATTATATTCTTAAAGAATACAAATTGTTACAAAATAATTATTTAAATGATTGCTTGTTTTAAAAATACATTACAAAAAAGTAAAAATTTTTATAATTATTATTAAAATTTAAAAAATAAAATACCTCAATATGTAATTATTATTTGATAGTTAAAAAATGATTTTAAGTAAAATTATTTAAAAGATAAAAAGAAACGCACATAATTTTCAGGGTCAACTCCTAATTGCATGAAAAATTGGATTTAGGTTTTACCCATCCCCCACTTCAAAGCTGAAATTGTGCCGTTGATTGCTTTTACTTGGAGGGTGAAAAAATATACGTTCATAATAAGTCCGGAAACAGATCTGACTAACTTTAAGCAACTTTTGTTCTATAGAGTTTTTTTTAACTTACGTACTAGGTTAATTCAGTAGTAGGTACTAGAGTCACTTGCGACTAAAAATGTTTACTTTTCAACAAAAAAAAAAACACGTTTTTCGGCGGTTTTTCGCAAATACTCAAAAAGTAAGTATTTTATCGAAAAAATATTCTTGGAAAAAATGTAGCATATAAAAAAACGAAAAAATGGTATATTCTTAGTCTATAGAACCATTAAAAGTAAATTTGTAGCTCATAAAAAAGACGATCTTATCCTTCAAATTCCAAATCAAATATTTTAACGTGATACATAGTACAAAAAAATGAAGCTCTTTTCGGGGAAAAACCCATTAAAATTTTTTTAATGTGTTTACAAAAAGCTTGGTTATATTTTATAAAAGTTATATACGGGTAGGAAAGACAACCGAACGAATTTTCGAACGTTTAAACAGACGACATCCCAGATTTACCAATTTCTGGACAATTGATCCAAAGGCTGGATTCTAACAACGAAGCAGTTGTGGATTTTCAAGTTTTCAATGAGAGTCAGAATGAAAAACTTTAGTGACCTCGAGTATGATGGTTTGGAGAATTTGGCTGGTTATATCTGCCATAAATTGAAGGACTCCAGTATTCAATCCGAAGATGTTTCAACGTACACGTGGGTTGATCATTTGAGTAAGTGTGGTTTATGTAAACCATCAGACACTCTCTTGTCATATATTAAGTAACTGGAGACAGTTTTTCCTTCCACATGAATGGTGATCCCATTTTGGTAACTAAAAATTATTTAGAAAACCTTATGTCCAAAAGTGTAACTGTAGACTGTTCTAACAAGGCGAACAAGTTATTTGTTAGGTCTCGGATGTACTTCCGAATTAAAGAATTAAACAAGTCTCTTAACAATCTGACATTGCGTAAAAGAAAAATTATGAAAACTGCTACATAGTTGCTGTATGTACGTCTATTTCACATGCACAAAATTTGAATAAAGTGCATAGCATGAAAACTGTAAAACTTATTTTTGTCTTTTCCAAGCCTCTTACTTAAATCTGATGAAATACATTATTTAAAAAGTAAAAAATTTTGTTTTTTTATCAATCCATTAAATTTATGGTTTTATTTTAGGGCTTTTCTTCCCCTTGGTAAAAATTATATTTACTAATGTGTAGGCCACTAATCAATGTTTGCCAACTAACGAAATATAATAATTTTATTAGATATCGATTATATGAATATTTTTATTTTCCGGATACCAATATAATCAAGAAACTGGGAACTTTACAAATAACTGAAAATCAATTTAAATAAAAGTAAATAGTTTAATAATTTTCCTCTAAACTATACAAATCACTTAGTTTCTTTTAGTCATAATTCATTCATTTGTACTATTCTCAAATTTCATTCGCGTTCGTATTACGAACACATAGACGGGATTATGCTTTACTCTGTTACTGACGTCATGCGCCAATCGGACGAGCTTACGTAACTAGAATATCAGGGTGTGCATATTTTCGGGTCCCGGTGAAGTCGTATCTATTTTAATCCCCCATCCTAATTACAGGCCAACTGGCAACTCTGGTGCGCAGTTAATTTTTAGATAACCTATTAACTACCGGTGAATTGGTAACTTTCATTTTTTAAGTATTGTTGATAATCTAATATCGGTATTCCAGGTATTTAGCGCTGCACTCCTAGAAAATGTAAAAAATGGCACAGGAAGTGAAACCGACGAGGAAACGAAACGCAAAAGAGAAAACTTGGATGATTGTTTTAATAGAAGTAAAATTACAAAACGGTCACCAAGCAAAGCAGGCAACGAAAACAAGGAAGACATGGAAAATGTTATGATTACAATGATGAAAGAGCTAATGAATAAAAACGATGAAATGCTTCAGAAAATAAAACAAATAAAGAAAGAACAACAACAAACCAATAAAGAGTTCATGGATGTAAAAGCAGAGAATCAAAAACTAAAAAAAGAAGTAAAACAGCTACATGAAAGAATGGAGCAGCTGGAGAAATTTAGCAAAATGAAAAGCTTGATCGTAACTGGGTTGAAAGTAGAAACAAATGATTATAAGGAATTAAAAGAAGAAATAGAAAATTTCATAGCCCAAGAGTTGCAAACACAAATAAAACTAAGAAGTGCAACAAAAATAGGAGAAACAGTATGCGCAATAGAAACAGAAACCCTCACGGATAAAATGGAAATCCTAAACAAGCAACGTAAACTAAAACAGCATAAAGATCGTGTCTATAGAAACAACGATTGGACATCGAAAACAAAAAGAAATACAAAAGGAAATAACTAAAATAGCAAAGGAAGAAAGAAGCAAAGGTAAGCAAACGAAAATCGGCTACAAGAAATTAATAGTGAATGGCAAAATCTGGATATGGGACGAAGAGAGAAAACAGCTGATAGAAAATTCAAAAAACTAATAAACGAAGAACAGCGGCTGAAATATGATATTGATATGGCATGGCAAAAAAAATCGGCAATGCAAACGGTTAACGAAAACAAAATAACGCACACAAAATAAAGAAAGAATCTCGATAAGAAGAAAAGAACAAAACCCATTTGAATGGGATCTTGGAATATTAGAACCATGCTGACAGTAGGTAAGATGCAAGAAATAGCTCTTAAAACGAAAAAATACCAACTAGAAATCCTAGCCCTACAGGAAATACGATGGAAGAAAGAAGGAAAAATTGAGAAGAAAAACGTTAGCATGTATTATTCGGGAGAAAACAAACAGGGAACGAATGGTATGGCATTTATGGTGAACAAAAAAATGGGGGAAAAAGTGATACAATTCAAAGCAGTTAATGAAAGGATATCTTACATAAGAAAATAAACAAGCCAACATCTCGATAGTCAATTGCTATGCACCCACCGAAGAAGCAAACCAAGAAGATAAGGCAGAATTCTACGACATCCTGAAAGAAACCTGTGAACATATTCCGAGGAATGACATATTAATAATATTGGGTGATTTCAATGCAAAGATCGGAAAGGAGCACTATAATCGTAATGTAGCTGCCAAAGAAACCATTCATGAAACTACGAATGATAATGGAGGAGAAATCTGAAACCTAGCAGCAGCAACAGACACACATATAGTTAGTACTGGGCATAAACATAAAAAATAACACAAAATAACATGGATGATACCAGGAAGAATGGATGGAAACCAAATAGATCATACTTTAATTTCGAAAAAGTGGATACAAACAGTACAAGACGTAAGGTCATATAGAGGGGCAAAGGTAGGCACTGACCACATATTGTTGACAGCAAAACTTAAGATGAAAATAATCAAAGCAAATAATCATAAGGAAGGAAAAAGGAGGAAATGGAATATAGCCAATCTGAAAACGCAAGAAACAAAGCAACAATATACAGAACAACTGGAACAGAAATTGGGTCAGTACGAGCACATAGAAATAGAAGGAGGATGGAAAAACATAAAGAACAGCATAATATAGACAGCAGAACAAATAATAGGATTCCAAAAAAACAAAGAATCGAAAGAATGGTTTGATGAGGAATGTCACCAAAAAAGTCAACTGAAGCACCTCGTAAGAAATAAATGGCTACAAAGTGCCGAACAGGAACAACTGGATTAATATAGAAAAGAAAAACAAGAAGCATTGAAACTCTATAGAAGAAAGAAGAACACATGGATCTCTGAACAAATGCAAGAATTAGAAACGAATAATAAAGACAACAAGAAATTGTTCGAATAGATAAAACAACAATACAGTACCAAAAAATCTGCCACAAAAATAAACAAAAATGATTGGAAAAAACATTTCACGGACCTATACAAAAACGACAACAAGGCATATTCAGAGGATGAGGATATAAGAGATAACAGAGATGAAGAGGAAGGCGCACCTACTTATCAGGAATTCATGGAGGTATTAAAACAACTAAAAGTAAACAAAATGGCGTTTTGTTTACTTTTAGTTGTTTTAATACTTCCATGAATTCCTGATAAGTAGGTGCGCCTTCCTCTCCATCTCTGTTATCTTTTATATCCTCATCCTCTGAATATGCCTTGTTGTCGTTTTTTTATAGGTCCGTGAAATGTTTTTCCCAATCTTAAGCCTAAACCTCTAAAGCTTATGTTTCCCCCGCCAGGGCCAGATGAAATCAACAACGAACTGATCATCAACGGAGGAGAGGAGCTCACAAGCGAATGCAGAAGTTAATGGTTACAATTTGGAAGGACGAAAGGATGCCCATAGAATGGAAAAACGGACACATCGCACCAATCTTTAAGAAAGGTGATCCAACTAAGTGCTGCAACTACAAACCAATTATGCTACTAAATACAACGTATAAGATATTGACCACAATTTAAGAAACCGACTAAGTCAATACACAGAAAAAATTATAGGACCATATTAACAGGGTTTTAGAAAAGGAAGATCAACAATAGATGCAATACACGTACTGACACAAACAATTGAAAAAAGCTATGAACATGACATAGAATTACACATACTATTCATCGACTTCCAACAGGCCTTCGACAGCATATACAGACAACAATTATTAAAAGAAATGAAAAAAATGGAGATACCGGCAAAATTAATAAGACTAACTAGAATGACAATAAAAGACGCAACAGCAAAAGTTAAAACAAATGAGGGCGATACAAGTGACATCAAAATAGAACTTGAAGTAAGACAAGGAGACAGTCTGTCAACGACACTATTTAATATCGCTCTAGAAGGAGTAATTAGGGACACAGGGCTGAAAAAAACAATTATTCAAAACTCAACACAGATCATAGAATATGCAGATGACCTGGGACTGGTAGCACGAGATAAAAAAAGACTAGAAGAGGCACTTTTAACCCTGGTAAGAGAAGCAAAGACGAGAGGATTTATAATCAATCCGAATAAAACAAAATATCTTATAAGCACACGAGACAATGTCAACAGAATAACAGAAATATAGATAGGTGAAAATACATTCCAGAGAGTAGACTGCTTCAAATACCTGGGGGTGATGGTGGACGGCAAAAACGGAAGGAGTATAGAAATAAACGAAAGAATTAAAGCAGGTAATAGAGTATATTGGAAATATCACCGACTACTCAAGGACAAAAACTTGAGCAAAAAAACAAAATCAAAAATATACACAGCAGCAATCAGATCAGTGATAGCCTATGGAGCAGAAGTAATGTGCCTTACAAAAAAAGACGAAGAAAAGTTAAGAATAATTGAGAGAAAAATTATCAGAAAAATACATGGCCCAGTAAAGACAGAAACAGGGGAATATAGAAAGCTGATGAACCATGAAATAATAAATATAAATAAAGGAGAAGATATAGTAAAATCCATTAAAGCACAAAGGCTCAGATGGTTTGGGCACACACAAAGAAGAGGGATAGAAGAACTGATCAGGAAGATAATGAACTGGAAACCAGTAAAAAATAGACCAAGAGTAAGACAAAAATAAGATGGGAAGATCAACTGCTAGACGATATATCAAAGATGGAAATTGCAAACTGGAGAGAAAAGATTCAGGACCGGAGAGAGTGGAAGAAGATAGTAGAGAAGGCAAAAAAACATCACAACCTATGAACTACGACCTAAAGGAAAAGCGGACTAATTTACCGCGTGAAATGGATGAAAAGAGCTCATATTTGAGTGAACTATACTCTAACAAGAGTGAACGGTCCATATAATAATTCCAGGTATGTACCTGTATAAATTACCCTCCTTGAAGGTGGTGTAAAAGATACTTATCATTATTGTCTTTTGGAAGGATTACTAGAGAAAATCCAAATAAATTTTGAAAAAATGGCTGAAATCGCTGAAACTCTTGTAACAGATTTCGTAATGAGTGAACATGGGTGTAAGTTATTGGTGGTAAATGATTTTAAATTTCACTTAAAGAAAGTTCTAAAAAGTGGAAAACATGTATGGTACTGTTCTGCATCTGGTTGCCAGGCCACCTGTTATTAGTATGATATAGTTAGACCCAAACCCAGACATCCAAAGTGAAAGTTATCCTCCAACACCAAATTGTTCAATATGGTCCACATAATGTTCAGAAAAAAGTCACACCAGTTTGAGCATCGGGTTTGGGGGGGGGAGAGGGGGGAGAAATCTGCAAATTCGTAGTTTTTTACGTTTTTCGTCAATATTTCTAAAACCAAGCTGTTTAGCATGAACAACCCTCTACACAAAATTGTTTTACATTAAATTTGAAATAAAAAAGGCCCTATACATAACCCTCCTAAAATGAACGGTTCCAAAGTTACGGAGGTAGTATAGTATAATTGGTCCAAAAAAAGGCCTAACCCAGGCATCCAAAGTAAAAGTGTTCCTTCAACAAAAAATTGTTCTATATGGTCCACATATTGTTCAGTAAAAGTTCACCATTTTGAGCGTCCGGTTTGGGGGGGAGATGGGGGAGAAGTCGGTAAATTAGTAATTTTTTTACGTTTTTCGTCAATATTTCTAAAACTATGCTTTAGCGTAAGGAATGTTCTATAGAGAAATGTTCTACGTAAAATTTAAAACAAAAAAGGTTGTATACATAATTGTTATAAAATCAACGGTTCCAGAGTTACGGAGGGTGAAAAGTGGAGGTTTTCGATACTTTTTATATTCACCGATTTCTCCCCCCTCTCTCCCCCAAACCCGACGCTCAAAATGGTGTGACTTTTTTCTGAACATTATGTGGACCATATAGAACAATTTGGTGTTGGAGGATAACTTTCACTTTGGATGTCTGGGTTTTTGGTAAAGTTATATCATAAATATTGGCCAAAAAATATGAAAAGTATCGAAAACCTCAAATTTTCACCCTCCCTAACTCTGGAACCGTTGATTTTATAACAAAGGTAGGTATACAACATTTTTTGTTTTAAATTTCATGTAGAACATTTTTGTATATACCATTGTTTACGCTAAAGCATAGTCTTAGAAATATTGACGAAAAACGTAAAAAAAACTACTAATTTACCGGCTTCTCTCCCATCTCCCTCCCAAACCGGACGCTCAAAATGGTGTACCTTTTTACTGAACAATATGTGGATCATATAGAACATTTTGGTGTTGGAGGAAAACTTTTACTTTGGATGTTTGGGTTAGGTCTTTTTTTGGACCAGTTATAATATACTACCTCCGTAACTTTGGAACCATTCATTTTAGAGAGATTATGCATAGGGCCTTTTTTATTTCAAATTTAATGTGGAACAATTTTGTATAGAGTGTTGTTTATGCTAAACCGCATAGTTTTAGAAATATTGGCAAAAAACTGAAAAAACTACGAATTTACCGATTTCTCCCCCCTCTCCCCCCCAAAGCCGACGCTCAAAATAGTGTGACTTTTTTCTGGACATTGTGTGGACCATATAGAACAATTTGGTGTTAAAGGATAACTTTCACTTTGGATGTCTGGGTTATGCCATCTTTTGGATCAACTATACTATACTATATACCGACGGTTAGTTTTTTTTAAATATTTTGAGTAGTAACTATGTTGGTTATCAACAATTTGATGTCAAAAATGCACATTTTGCCATTTTTTGTCTACCAGTAAGAAGAAAAACATTCAAAACAAAATTTAAGATAACCGCATTATAGAGCATGTAAAACAATTTAAACAAGGTTTTATAAATTTCGCTATACTTAATTGTTGCTTATAAAACTATAAATTAAATCAGTTTAACGTTAATATAACTTATGTAAAAATACAACTTATATCTCGATATTACGTGAAATAGCTCAAAGAAATGAGTAAAAATACACGGTTTTTATGACTCTCAGTGTAACTGCGTAACAATTGTTTTAGTTTCTATATGGACGGAATAACAAAATTTATGTAAATCTGACCAGTTTAATTATTTATTGACAATTTAAATGAAAAATAGCCGATTTTAAGAATTTTCGTCTATAAGTTACAATATTTTACCAAAAAACTGAAAAAAGAACCGATTAGTTTATTAGTCCTGTCGCCAGGGGGGGTACAACGGCCTCGTTAATTCAGATGGACTTACTCAAGTTTTTTTTATGTATTTTGACCCGAAGAACACGAATTTTTTGGGTAACAGTTGATCCGGATGTCGATAAGATTGTTATAGACCAAGAACTTGAGGAATCAAATAACAGCGATTTTTGGCAAAACAAAACAATATTTTGTATTTTTTGGGCCATTTTAAGTAAAAAATATTTCTACAAGTTTTTTCGTAGGATGCACAGTTTTCGAGATAAACGCGGTTGAACTTTAAAAAAATCGAAAAATTGCAATTTTTGAACCCGAATAACTTTTGATTAAAAAATAAAATAGCAAGTCTGCTTACCGCATTTGAAAGTTTAAGTCAAATTATATCGGTTTTGATTATTTGCATTGGTAAAAATTTATTTTTTTATTGTTTAACAAAGCTATAAACACGTAGGGTTTCCCGTGCTTTTACATGCGTTTTAACGCATGTAACATAGAAATAGTCTTGATTGCACTAGTACCTATTCTACCTACTCGTTCGATTTTAAATGAGAAATCATAGAAACATCACTCACGCACTAGTTGTTTGTAGCTTTGTTTAACAATAACACAATAAATTTTTAGCAATGCAAATAATCAAAACCGACATAATTTGACTTGAACTTTCAAAGGCGCTAAGCAGAATTGCTATTTTATTTTTTAATCAAAAGTTATTCGGGTTTAAAAATTGCAGTTTTTCGATTTTTTGAAAGTTCAACCGCGTTTATCTCGAAAACTGTGCATCCTACTAAAAAACTTGTAGAAATATTTTTTGCTTAAAATGACCCAAAAAATACAAAATATTGTTTTGTTTTGCCAAAAATCGCTGTTATTTGATTCCTCAAGTTCTTGGTCTATAACAATCTTATCGACATCCGGATCAACTGTTACCCAAAAAATTCGTGTTCTACGGGTCAAAATACATAAAAAAAACTTGGGTAAGTCCATCTGAATTAACGAGGCCGTTGTACCCCCCCTGGCGACAGGACTATATTGAAATAGCCTTAAAATGAGTTGAAGTAAAATATAATTGGAGCTTTGTTTATCAATAAACATTAATGAAAAGTATAGATTTGCGATAGGCTCTGTATTGGCTTAATCCGTTACTGTTCAAATTTATTTCTTACGTTTTAAGCTAACTACCTGAGGTACCCCGAAACCCTAAAAATGTCATCAAAACGACTATTTTGAAGCTCTTCCGACTGGATTAAAGAAGCTATTATCGATTCAAACAAAAGTTGTGTATTTTTAATTCTAAATTTCAACTATTTAATTAAAAATTAAAGGGTTTCAGTTGAAAATTCAAAGTTGCTACACCCACCGCTTTCGCAGGCAGAATAAGAACCCTGCTATTGCATAAGTATATAGATTTTGAAAAACCATTAAAAAAGCATTCCAAAGTTTTTTCGATATGACGTCTAGTTCTCGAGATATTTGACAATCGCCTTTCTGGACAGAGCCCTTAAATAATGTAAATATTCTTATTCAAGCTAGACATAAGCCGAGTGAGAGAGCTGACCGTGAAATTCATTTGCGATGTTTCCAAATTTACCGGATCTCGGGTTGTCTGCAAAATATATATTTAGCATATACACAACAGATCGCACGCGCTGCCCTCTACAGCGGATTTAGTGGAACCACTGCAATATAAAATTCACCAAATGGGGTGCAAAATGAGGTCCAGACAAAAATCGATTTCCTTGTACCCCAACCATTGTTACATCGAGATGTCACTATATACACGTGAATACAAGGTGAGATCCAAAATCGGATCTCTCCTTGCAAAACGGATCTCATCTTGTATAGCTTATGATACAAACGGATCTCGCCTTGATATGAAGACATATATATATATATATATATATATATATATATATATATGTATATATTTATATATATATATATATATATATATATATATATATATATATATATATATATATATATATATATATATATATATATATATATATATATTGCATTTGCGTCCCTCGTGGCTTCTGTATAGTTTTGACTCTTCGTGACTTCCGATCAATATACAGCGTGTATATTAACAAGAATAATTTCATACAGTTAGCGCTCGCTTTGGCATCCGTTATACTGGCAACAATGTACTTATAGTATCAAGTAAAATATTTAACCTTGGTCGTGTTTATGTGCAAATTTAGTTGTAGAACCCAGACCAATTCTATTTATAACTTTTGCCAATTAGGTGGTTTTGCTCGGATATACGATAAGGATTTGCTGTAAATTGTTTGTTTTCGTTTTTTTATACTCTTAAATCAAGTTAGAAAAACTTATTTCTTGGGTGTAGTTATGAAAGATGTATTTTCTAATTTTTTAAATTTTCTATTTTATTTCGATGGTAGAAGATTATGTATTATATATGATAATGTAATGTTATATTATGTATGATAATGTAATGTACTTAACAATACCACTATATACCCTTGACAACTGTTTATTTTTTAAAGTTAATAATTGTTTGATGAGCCTTTCGATAGGTTACGTTAGGTTTATTATTAAATTTTATTTTGATAAATAATCGGTATTGTTCTCTCTCTCTCTCTCTCTCTCTCTCTCTCTCTCTCTCTCTCTCTCTCTCTCTCTATCTCTTCCTGTAATCCCTTCCCAGCGCATCCTTTTCTGTTTTATTCTTTCGAAATTTGCTATACAAGTATTTTCCATTGCTCTCTGTTTCTCGCTCTCTGTTGGACTTCTCTCCATCTCAGGCCAATTCTTTCATGATCTCTTATTACAGTTCTTCTCCAGCTATTATCAGGTCTTCCTCGTCTTCTTCTTTCGTCTGGTTGGTATTCGAGTGCTTGTTTGGTTATATTATTTCGATCCTTCCCCAGAGTCCGTATAATCCATTTCCATTTCATATTTTTAATCGTGACTGTTATTTTCTCTTATTTTGTTCTTCTCCGTAGATCTATGTTTTTTATTTTATCTGGCCAGTATATTTTTAGGATTTTCCTCAACGATTTTTTATAAAGGTTTGTAATTTTTTGCTAGTTGTTTCTTCCTGTCTCTTCCTGTAAATATTTTGATTTTGGTTAATTCTGATATATCGCGTGTGTTCCAGTTTTTCCTTAATGCATTATGATTATACAGGGTGTTAGTAAATAAGTATGAAAAATTTTAAGAGCTATTTCTACATGAAAAATTAATGACAGTTTGCTCTATAAACATATGTCCGCAAATGCTTATTTTCGGAGATACGGGGTGTTGAAATTTTTATTTCAAACTTCCAATTTATTTATTGCTCTAAGACCAGTTGAGCTATGAAAATGAAATTTGGTGAGTTTTAGGGGGTAGTTATTACAAATTTTATGACATACAATTAAGAATTTTGTATTCATCATTGGCGCGCCTACGGGCAATGGTCTGAATTATTTTAAAGAAAAAAAATAGTACGGCACTGAGATATTTCGAATTAGAAATTATTTTTAAATTTCGCATCTAATTTATGATAAAAAACCTTTCTTGCCTTTTTTTCATATGATGCACCTTTTTTATGCAGAAAAATAAAACATCTTGGCGCATATTTTTCATTTCTTAATACATCATCAAGAACTATCCAATATAATAATACTTAACTAGAACAATAACAGAAAATATTACTAATACCATTTCAACTAGGTGCAAAGCTGCAAGAAATGTTTAAAATGATCTCCTTTACAGGTAACAGAAGAATTTTATATTCATCATTGGCGCGCGTACGGGTAATGGTCTGAATTTTTTTAAGAGAAAAATAGTACGCCACTGAGATATGTAAAACTAAAAATCATTTTTGAATTCCTCCTTCAATTGACGACAAAAAATCTTTCTTGCCTTTTTTTCATATGCGGTGCTGTTTTTATGCAAAAAAATTAAACATCTTAACGTTCACAAAGTATTTGAACTAATTTTCTATGCATATGGAAACTACCTCAAATACTTGGTAAGCGTTAAGATGTTTTATTTTTTTGTATAAAAACGGCGCCTCATATGAAAAAAAGGAAAGAAAGATTTTTTATCGTAAATTGAAAGAGGAATTCAAAAATGATTTTTAGTTTGAAATATCTCAGTGGCGTGCTATTGTTTTCTTCAAAAGATTCAGACCATTACCCGTACGCGCGCCAATGATGAATATAAAATTCTTCTGTTATCTGTAAAGGAGATCATTTTAAACATTTCTTGCAGCTTTATACCTAATTGAAATCTTATTAGTAATATTTTCAGTTATTGTTCTAGTTTAGTATTATTATATTGGATAGTTCTTGATGATGTATTAAGAAATGAAAAATACGCGTCAAGATGTTTTATTTTTCTGCATAAAAACGGTGCATCATATGAAAAAAGGCGAGAAAGGTTTTTTATCATAAATTAGACGTGGAATTTAAAAATAATTTTTAATTCGAAATGTCTCAGTGGCGTACTATTTTTTTCTTTAAAAAAATTCAGACCATTGCCCGTAGGGGCGCCAATGATGAATACAAAATTTTAAATTGTATGTCAAAAAATTTGTAATAACTACCTCCTAAAACTCACCAAATTTCATTTTCATAGCTCAACTGGTCTTAGAGCAATAAATAAAGTGGCAGTTTGAAATAAAAATTTCAACACCTCGTATCTCCGAAACTAAGCATTTGCGGACATATGTTTATAGAGAAAACTGGTATTAATTTTTCATGTAGAATTAGCCCTTAAAATTTTTCATACTTATTTACTAACACCCGTATAATGAGTGCATATTTTGCCTTTACTATCCTTTTTTCTACATCTGATCTACTAAATAGCTTTATTCCGCTAACTGTTCACTGTAATGAAAATCTATGCACAATGGAATTTTACTTATTAAATAATAAGCTACAATTTAGTAGTCCATAAGTTTTTTCGTATCTCCAGTATTTTCGGAGATATTTTGAAGTAAAAGTTGACAAATAGGAAATTGCAAAAAGTCAATTTTTCTTTAAACTCCACTTTTTCTAAAATTGGGCCTTTTAAATAGGTCAAACTTCTTGGGCGTATTGATAATACGAATATAAAAGGAACTACTTACAGAAAGGTGAAGATCAATTTTTAATTAGAAGGGTAGTTGGGGGGCTGTTTTCACTGATTTTTTCATAGAGAATAGCAGGTACCGACCTTTTTTGATCATAAGTCTCTTAATTTTCATGCTAGCAGCTTCATATTATTTTTTGAAAGGTCTAACAGTATACTCGAAAAAAGATTGTTTAAGTTTAATTTAATTTGTGTTACTAAAAGATTAATTTTTGATATCTACAAGTTTTTTATTAAATGCATATTTTTCGATGTATTCTCAAAAAACCCTCTACAGTGGGGTCACTGAAGGTGGATATGAGCTATTACCTCCGATTTCATTGAACCTCCATCGATTTGTATAAAAATTGGTGAGTGGTTAGAGGCTATCTCAAGGAACAAAGGTGACATGGTGCCAACTTGCGCTTTTACCCTGGGGGTGGATGCCACCCCTTCTCGGGGGTGAAAATTATTTTATTGAAAATAACCCCATAATTCAATAGAGAAGCAAATTCTAAGCAAAATTTATTATATAAAGTTATTAAAATAAATCAAAACTTTTTGAGTTATTAAAGACCAAAGAGTTTAATATTTCTTGAGAAAAATGCATGTTTTACACCGATTCTTCATCAATAACTCAAAAACTATAAGTTTTTACAAAAAAGTTATTATTACTAAAATTGAAGCTAATAAAAAATGAAATAAACTCCTTACTAGAAAAACCTTTTAGTGTTAACTAAAAGTGAGTTATAGGTAATTGAATGTATATTTTTTTTCGGCGAGTAAAAAAATCTACGTATTCAAACTGAAATCACGGGAAAATGATGCATTTTATAACATAAACTTATTAAACATTTGTCAAAGTACTTAAAAATATCTACCAAATGAGCCCCCGAACATGTTGATAGCATTAAAATTTATGCTCCAAAATGTTTTCAAAATTTATCTTTTAAAAATGTCTCCAAAAGATGTTACTGTTTTTTTTAATAACTCCGTTCATTTTTACGATGTAAGGTTCATCTAAAAACCGTTTAAAAGCTAATTTCAAGGGCTATTTCATCAAGTTAAACTTAATCTCTTAAACCCCTTATTTTTTTAAAATAAAAGGTTAAATGGCCCCGGTTGTATGGTTCTCACAGCAAAATTTAATATTTAAACGTTTCTATCTCGGTTATTTTTTACCCTGTAGAAACAATAAAACAGGTAAAGTATTTGTCACAAAAAAATCTAAAATTTGGTTATATATTATTTTTACGTGTATTGAGTATTTTTGGAGTTATTATCAAAAGAATATAAAAATTACAATTTTTTTTAAATTATATCTTTTTTTCAAAAATATGCATTTTAAACCGGTCAAAATTATCGAAATCATTACTTATGCTAATATGAAGAAGTTCCTATAAGGATTATTATAAATTTTATTTTTTATGGAAAATCGCGTATGATTTATTTTTCACTTTTTCTTAAAAAATTCCAAAGGGTTCTTTTATTTTCATCATAACTTGCTTAATTTTAACGCTTTTAACTTGCTTCGCAGCTCATTTGATAGGTATTCTAAAGTAATTTGACAAATGTTTAGCAGGTATATTTTATATATTGCATCGTTTTCCCGTTATTTAAGCTTGAATACTTAGATTTGAGTACTCGTCGAAAAAAATACACACTAAATTGCCAATAACTCACTTTGATATAACATTAGTTTAGTTCTTTAAGTGAGGAATGTATTAAATTTTTTTATACAGCGGCATGATATAGAAAATGATCCTTGGACTATTCCCTACCTTCTGTGAAAATTTCAAGTAAATCCATGCTGGACGAAACAATTGCGAGTCAAAATGCTTCATTTCCTCGACTATAGAAGGAGGAGAAACAATCAGTAAATGTAACGAATATAAATACCTGGGTATGAATATGAAAATCACGAATGATGGAACACTGGACGGAGCCGTTAAAGAACGAAACACTCAGGGCAGGAAAGTAATTAGGCTCCTAAACTCAGTACTCTGGGACAAGCAGATAAACAACCAAAACAAGAAAAAGATCTATAACGCCGTAGTGAAAAGCATTATAACATACAGCTGCGAAGTATGGCATATGAAGGAAAAATCAAAATGAATGTTAGAGGTCACCGAAATGGATTTCTGGAGAAGGGCTGCAGGAAGATCAAGAAGAGAACATGTCACCAATGAACGGATACGAGAAATAATGAACGTCACACATACAATAAATGACGAAATTAACGAAATACAACTACGATGGTTTGGTCACGTACAAATAATGCATGATGACAGAAAACAAATAATAATACTATACACTTCGCGCTCGTTTTGGCATCCGTTATACTGGCAACAATGTACTTATGGTATCCGGTAAAATATTTAACCTTTGGTCGTGTTTACGTGAGAATTTAGTTAAAGAACCCAGACAAATTATATTTATATCTTTTGCTATTTTGGCGTTTTGTCATAGAAAATCAGTTTTATATATAAAAATCTTTTAGAATCCTAAATTTATTCTTTAAACACTTGCTCTGTAGAATGTAGAATTAACAGGAAAAATTATAATTTTATAATTAGGTAGTTGTATTTTGCTTGACCGGTTTCACAAAGTTTGTCTTTGCATCATCAAACGGTTTAATATAATTAGATTTTTAATGGTAATGGCCAACGTTACACTAAAACAAATAATATGGAATAGAAGATTATGTAAGGTACATTCCATGTCAAATCACTCAGGCAAAAAATTTTGGATCTCCGATTTGTCTGAAAATTGGTATATAGCTTCTGCGTGACGTAAAAATAAGATATTTAAAATCAAAAAATCTTCTTCTTCTTTTTTTCTCAAAATGTTATTTTATGCGATTTTACAGTGATTTGGTGTTTATTTAAACAAATTTTCTGTGGCAAAGTATCAATGAAAAACATAATATTTTAATAGAGGGGACTCAAAAATGTCATCATATGGCATATGGCACAAGTTATTTTGATTCAGAACAAGGTTTTGATCAAATTTTATAGTGTAGAAAACGTTAAAATACCGTTTTTTTACATTATTCTCCATTCCCAAAATACATCATCATCGATTTGGCTAAAAATTTGCCCACAGATAGCCAAAATATAGGACTTTAAGTAGTTAGAAGGATTTGAATTATATTACAATACCAAAAAAGTTACATGCAGTAATATCAGACTCAAAAGTATATTATTCCAGTCACAGTCGGAATAGCATTTGACCTTGCATGCCGAGCTGCCCAAAATTTTATTTTTCTAACCTTTAGGGGAGTCAATAGTAGCCTAAATTTAAAATCACGAATGAATTCCTTCTTTACGTTAGCCGCCATCTTGATTTTAAAGGAGAACCTGTTTTGCTCAATATCTCAATTTTTAACTTTTCGACAAAAATGGTAGAAACTGAAATTGTTCCTATTTATTTTACTATTTACTATTTACTATTTACTATTTACTATTTACTATTTACTATTTACTATTTACTATTTACTATTTACTATTTACTATTTACTATTTACTATTTACTATTTACTATTTACTATTTACTATTTACTATTTACTATTTACTATTTACTATTTACTATTTACTATTTACTATTTACTATTTACTATTTACTATTTACTATTTACTATTTACTATTTACTATTTACTATTTACTATTTACTATTTACTATTTACTATTTACTATTTACTATTTACTATTTACTATTTACTATTTACTATTTACTATTTACTATTTACTATTTACTATTTACTATTTACTATTTACTATTTACTATTTACTATTTACTATTTACTATTTACTATTTACTATTTACTATTTACTATTTACTACTTACTATTTACTATTTACTATTTACAATTACTATTGAAACTATTTACAATTACATATTACAATTTCTTTTTACCAATGTTTTCCATTTATACTTTACGATAGAAAATGCAAATTTGGTTAAATAAACACCATATCACTGTAAAATCGCATAAAATAACATTTTGAGAAAAAAGAAGAAGAATATTTTTTGACCTTAAATACAGTCGGAAAAATGAAAGAATACCCATGAGCGATCACCTCAATCACTTATTTTGTATTTGCTGTCTTTTTCTATAAATAACAAACGTTAGTTATAGAAAAAGAGAGCAAATACAAAATAAGTGATTGATGTGATCGTTCATGGGTATTGTTTCATTTTTCCGACTGTATTTAAGGTCAAAAAATCTTCTTCTATCCTAAGGTCTTCTTATAATAGCTTCTGCAACCTTGTTTATCCAAGTATTTTCTACTCTGCGTACGTGGCCGTACTTTACGTGGCCGTACTATTTTAGTCTTCTCTCTTCTATATATTGCAGGGCATCTTTTTCCACTTGCATTCTTCTCCTTATCTCCTCATTTTTTATTCTGTCTCTTCTGGTGAGACCACAGCATCTTCTCCAGTATTTCATTTCGGTTGCCAGAATGCTCTTTCGGGCTTTTTTGTTTATAACCCAATTTTTTGCGGCATATGTCATGATCTTAATCTCGGCACAAGTACTAAAACAACTTCCTCGTAAGGCCATTATTATGCTAACAGTAATATTTAATCGCATGCTAAGTTTATCATACTTTCCAAAAATATGGAAATTTGCAGAAATTATAATGATCCTTAAGCCAGGCAAAGCTCCCAATGAAGTAACATCTTATCGACCCATCAGCCTACTCCCAATCGTTAGCAAAGTTTTTGAAAGATTGCTGCTATAAAGAATATACGCAGATCATGAATTCCTAACATTACTACCAGAACATCAGTTTGGTTTTCGGGAAAATCACTCTACTGCACAAGCCCATCGAATAGTAAATGAAATATCAAAAACTCTCGAAGAAAAGAAATACTGCAACGCTGTATTCCTAGATATCTCAGAAGCGTTTGACAAAGTTTGGCACAGAGGACTGCTTTACAAAGTAAAATTAGCACTATCTAGTAACTATTTCCTCCTAATCAAATCCTACTTATCAAATAGATATTTCTCAGTAAAATTCAAAGACCAACAATCCAGCCTCTATCCTATTAACTCCGGAGTTCCGCAAGGTAGTGTTCTCGGACCGCTGCTTTTCTCACTCTACACAGCCGATATACCGGAGTCTCCTAATACTACGATCGCTTCCTTTGCTGATGACGTAGCAATACTAGCAGTAAATGAAGATCACATACAAGTCTCACAAGACCTGCAACACCATCTGGACATACTCAGTGAATGGTACACAAAATGGTGAACTAAAGTAAATAAAACAAAAGCATCTCAAATAACGTTTACAAACCGCCACAACACATGCCCACCTGTAAGAGGAAAATGTACGAATACCAACAGTAACAGAAGCTAAATACCTTGGCCTCCATCTTGACCAACATCTTACTTGGAAAAAACATATACAGACTAAAAGAAGACAACTAGACTGGAAGTTTCGGCAAATGTATTGGCTCCTTGGACGCAGATCAAAACTCAATATCCAAAACAAAATTCTGCTGTACAAAGTCTGCAACAAAGTCTGTGTCAGCTTCTGAATCTGTTTGGTCCGCCTTTGTTGCCATTTCAACAATTTCTTTATCTGTCAGCAATGGCTAGCCCTTTCTGTCCTCATCACAAATCAAATTAACTTTTTTTTATTTTTTTACATTAAAATTTTTGCTTATGTAGTCAATACAACGTCTGTATGTACCCTGACGGTTAACAGAGGTGACGGTTAGTGGAGAGACGAATAATCGAGGTTCCACTGTATTCCGTTTTCTTCATATAAATTTCCAGGCTCACCTTTTGTATTCCTCTTTTAGTTTTCTGCAACTGATATCCTCTGCAACATGCAAATGGTATCCTCTTCATCTTGAGACATAACCACCTGATCGTCTGCGAAACACAATGTGTAGAGGTAATCGTCTCTTATCGGTATTCCCATACCCCTACATTTTGTTTTCCAAGTTGTTAGTGCGTGTTCTAAAAATATTTTAAATACAGTTAGTGACGTTGGGCATCGGGCATCCCTGTAGTAATCCTATTGTTGTTTTGAAGATAGCAACTGCCTTGTTTTCTATTTTTATATTTGTTTCATTTCCACTCTACATGTTCTTGATGCTTGTGTTAGGTTAGGTGGTATCCCTATTTTAGTCATTGCTTTGTACAGTTCTTTCCTTGGCACAGGTCGTATGCCTTCGTAAGGTCTATAAACACCATGTGTAAATCTTTGTTCTTATCTCTTCTTTTTTTCTCTATTGGCTGTTGTATTATATGTATGGATATGATCTAGACATGATTTCCCTGCTGTGAAACCTGCTTGTTCTTCTCCGATTTTACGTTCTATATTTTTATCTATTTTGTTCCTGAGGATCCTGCCATACAGTCTTCCCACTGTAGTGATGACGCTTATCCCCCTGTAATTTTCGCAATCTTTTCTGTTCCCTTTTTGTATATTGATGTTAAGTAGGATTCTTACCATTGTTTAGGGATGTCGTCTCCATTTATTGCTCTTTCCATGATTCGGCATATCATTCTTCTTAATTTCTCTGTTCCATATTTGATTTGTTCCACCATTCCATTTTAATTAAATGTACGTTAGTATTATGCTTTTCGTCTGTTCTTAAATTTCTAAGGGTTTGCCAAACTTCAGATACTTTCGTTCCTCCCATATATCTATTCAATTCAGCGCATTTAATTTCCCACATTTCGTTTTTTCTTTCTGCAACTTTCCTTTTCACTTCTCTGTTTAACCGGGCATAATATATCTTTCTACCTTCACCGTTTTGTGAAACTAACCATGTCTGGTAAACTTTCTTTTTGTTTTCTATCAAGGATTCTAGATCTTGTGACCACTATTCTGGGTATTCTCTTTTAATGTTTTCCTTTTTTCCTAGCCCTTCTTCTGCTGCTCCATGAATGGCTTTCTTTACCTCCTCGTATATCGCTTCTGCGTTTCTATCTACTATGTCATGTTGTTTAGTTTTGCAACTAGTCTCCATTTACCTATACATAAAATATTATATAAAAATAATAATTAATGTTTAATTATTTAAGTAGTAAATATACGAAAAAATATAAAATTTTTTCATTATCATAAATAATTTCAATTCAAATACTGATTTGAAGACGTGTCTGTAGATTGTAGATTGTAGATAAATAATTTGACCAGGGCGTCGACGTCGGACCGTTGAGTATCGAGAAGTTATATCTTTAACACATGCCGACACAGAGTTGGTGACATAATTAAGAATTTAGTTGTTTAGTCTACGATGATTTATGGTTAACGGTGCGAATATGATTTTGAGAAAAAAATATTTGAAGATGATATTAGGTTCATAAAGTCAAAATCTATTCACTTGTCATCATTTTTTTTTTGTTAAGAAAAGGTAACAACCTCGTATTAATAGAATCACATTATTAGCCTTCACTTTATTTTATTATTTGGTATTATCTAATAAAGTTATAAACTTCTCATTATAAATTTAGAAAACATTACAAGAATAGAACCAAATTTAAATAAAGAACCAAAACACGGACCCACTTTAAATAACTTTTTCAAATACTTTACAATTACGATTAAGTGAAGGACGTTATAACAGTAGAATAGGGTGACCAAACATTCCGTAAAAATGGGATTGTCCCGTTTTTTAACGATTTGTCCCGGGGTCCCGAAAAAGTCTCTCGGGACGCCTAAATGTCCCAAATGTTTGCTTTTGGTTGATTTTTTGTAACTGACCATATTTTCCCTCTTTAATTTTTCTTCAATTGCGGCATTTGTTTTCATTCGTATTTCTCTCTCTTTTGCTACATTGTGGCCCGGTATTATTCTCATTCTGTGTTATTAGATACCTAGTTCTGAGTTATTGTGTCATCCTTCCCTACCGTCATGTATTTTGTTTTTTGCTTGTTTATCTCTAGTCCTATTCTCTTCGCTTCCTTATGTAATTTTCCAAGTGCTTTTGAAAGTGTCCTCTTTGCCTTCTCTATTATGACTACATCATCTGCATTATGTTACTAGTTAAAGTTGATCTGTAATGTTTTTTTTGCACAGTTTGTCCTTCTCATGATTACTTTCAATATAAGATTAAATCATGTCGTAGCGAGATAGAGTCACCTTGTTTCACACCTTTGTTTTCATTAATCTTCTTAGAAGTTGTTCCGTTGAAACTGATCCTTGCTCTGGTGTTCTTTAGGCTCACTGTTAGCATATGTCTTAATTTTTCTGGGATTCCAACATTCTCTAGCTCCCCCATCATTTTCTTCCGATTGATTGTATCAAAGCGCTTTTGAAATCCATGAATATTAGGTGTATTTCTCTGTTGTATTCTCTCGATTTTTGAATTATTTGCTCCACTGTATGTATGGAACTAATCATCGACCTTCCCGGTCTGAACCCGTTCTGGTATTCTTCTAATATTCGTTTAGCGCATGATTCAAGTCTTATGTTTAGTATGTTTGCTAGAATGTTATATGTGGTGTTAAATAAAGTGCTTGCTCTGTAATTCTCGCACTCCTTCCGATCTCCTTTTTATATACAGTAGAACCCCGCAAATCAGAACCCCGCTAATCCGAACGTTCGGCAAATCCGGACCAACGGCAAGTGAAAAAAATTCAAGACAAAAACTTAAAAACATGTTTATTATACAGAGTAAAACCAGAAAATTGAACAATCTACGTTTAATAGGTCTTTGACTCCATAACTTTGTTCTGACGCATGGAAGTGTAGCGAATTGACGCAGTGATGATAAACTATTTACACATAAACATTACATCTACTGGTAACGCAGCAGAGTTATGCTCCACGTAACGTAGAGCCACACCCAGAGCTTTAGTGGCATCTGCGTGTGACACCCAATATGACAGGGAAACTTCTTTCTCGCTTTCTTCATCTTCATTAGTCATTAGGGTTGCCTTGAGGTTGAACCAAGTCTACAATGTATTCATCCGTAAATTCTTCGCCCCCTTTGTCGTCAGCTTCAATCCATTCTGTAATTACACTTTCTTCTTAGTTTTCTCATCCATCTTGTATAGGGGAACGGGGAAAATGGAGCTTATTCAAATTAGAAATCAAGCCATGGAGTTAACGACTAAGCACAAATGATGACACTGGCTCTGCATCAGTGACATCAATCTGAGATGGGTGGAAGAGGGAGAGAGACAGGCACAGCGACTCAAAATCAACGACAAAGTAAACTTTCAATTATTAGTTAGGCTAACTTTCGGATAATCCGAACTTTTCGGAATCCGAACAGGCTGTCCCCCCAATTAGTTAGGATTTGCGGGGTTTTACTGTATATAGGTACCTACTATAATATCTGCGTTCCAATCGGCTGGTAGTCTGTTTTGATCATATTTTTTGTTGTATTAGCTGGTTTATTTCCTTATGTAATTCTCTTCCTCTGTATTTTATTCCACTGTTATTTCATTTTCTTCTGCTGCTTTTCCGTTTTCTATGTTTTTAATATTTGTTTTTGTACGTCTTCTTCTGTGAAAATTTCTACTTCGTTGTTATCTTGTTCTTTTTCATCTGTTTCCTTCATAGCGAATAGCATTTTTTCGTAATATTCTTCTCATATTCTGCTGATCTGTTTGTCTTCAAACAGCGTTTCTCTTTTTTTTTTGTTTTTTAGTACTCTTATTTTAATGCTGGACATATTTTTTTTTATCTGACTTTTTTTGTAAAATTGTTGTATTTGATGGTTTTCTCTGTCTTTTTTAATGTCCTCCAGCGAAACCCGTCATTTTTCTTCTTTTTATTTGTTGATTTTGCTGTGTTTCTCGCTATTTTTTATTTTTCCCTGTTTTGTTTTGACGGATTGGTTGTTTATCCACGTCATTCTAGCGTAGTTTTTTAGTTTTCTGCTGTTTCGCAGTCTTGATCGTACGTAAATTACACATTTAAAATTGAAAAGGATTTATAGGTTCCAAATTAGCTAAAAGACGACGTTTCAATCTCTGTTTGGGTATCGCTCCAAACCCTTCTTGGCAGTAGCGCACCCAGGGGGGATTTGGGAGTTAAACCCTCTTTCCCCCAGGGCATATGAAAAATATATAAATAATAGCAGGAAAATGTAACTTGTCTTTCACAAAATATAGAAAAAAATTTCGACGCCCAAGCCAACCCCCTTCTCCCCAGAGAAAAGTTATAGGTGCGCTACTGCTGCTTGGATGTGTCCCGTTTTTTCAAATTTATGATATGGTCACCCTACAGTAGAAACGCTTCTTAATTCACGAGAGTATTCTACACACTTGTTCTTAATCCAGAATACAGTTTTTTGTGTCAAATTAGAATTTCATAATGGTAGATAAGTTTATTTTAATTTTCTAATTTATTTCAACAGTAAGGCCCCCGCATAATGAAGACTTTTTACCTGCCGATAGTTTAGTCGGGTTGGGCAAAATTAAAGATTTTTCTTTTAAAAATATGTAAGAATGTAGTTCGTTTGGTATGGCATGAGTGCTTTAATTTTTTTAAGTATTCTATTTGTTTTTAATTTTGTAGACTAGCAGACTTAACTACTTTATGTAATGTGAAATTTAAGATTTATTACTATATTTTAAATATTTTTCAAAATATTATTTTCTATATCCTTACATAAAAAAATACATTGAGTGTATGAAATAAGTAAGCAATATTTTAAACATTTTTATTATTTTCCAGACACTTTTGCACGTATTAGTTGAACAAATTATATTATTAAAAATGTTGTACTTATGTACTTTACTTAAGCCGTCCTCTTGTACCCTACGCTGTCGAGGTAAAAATTTTGTAATAAAAAATTAAGAATTCAATTTTAACACTTCTATAATATGTTACAATTGAGCAATTAGACCAGCAGATTCGGCAACTGGCTATGATAAATTCATCAATTTTAATGAACATACTTTTTAATTTTTTATTTTTGCAGTGAAAAAAAAATACATTGTTAATTATACAAAAAAATATCATTGATATATCACAACAACAATTTTTTCAACATACTACAATAATCAATTATAAAAATATCCGAAGTCTAAATTCCAACATTTGAGGTGGCAACAGCGCAGTGGAAGCCATGAGGACATAAACTCAAATATACGGAGACCACCACAACCGCAAACTGAATAAATATATATTTGGATGCCATCAAAACCGTTAAAGTGATTTTAGATATACAGCAAGCGAACATGGCGCGCCTGACGGCAATTGCTCCAAGTAATGTGTATATTATTATACAGATAACGTGACTGAGGACGTCCGGCCAATATTTTGTGTAAGCATTGTAGGAAGTGGTACCTTTCATTTGCGATACATTTTAGGGAAAGTCCTCGTGGCAACCGTATATCGGAGTTCACGAAGACCTGGAAGCCACGAGAGACTACGGTTTAACATGGGAGGACGTCATGAGATGCTAAAAATAAATATATATATATATATATATATATATATATATATATATATATATATATATTAATGTGATATTCAAAGATCGGTGTGCTCAAAGCAATTGATTAGATAATTAATTAATTAATTAAATTTAATTTTAATGATGCACTTATGATTTAATCACACTATTTAATGCTCTAATCTCAGGGTTTTATATTCTCGTGCTTCAATATCTCCTTTGCTTTACATATGATAAATAAGGTCAAAGACTAACAGAATAAAACACATATATGGTACAAAAACATCTATTGAAATAAATTCACCCTCAAAATATCCTCTAAAAATAATATCTCCTATTCTGATTATTGAAATACTCCTACCACTATCTAAAGTACTTATTGAAATTTGCGTTATGAATAATTCTACAAAAAAAATAAAACTGTCTCTCGGATGATGAGTTGTCCAAATTCTTGTCTCTGGTCGCCTACAATTTACTCTTAGCAGCCCCCTATGTAGTCAGCAATCTCGCAACAAACTATTGCAAGCCTATTGTCATCAATGACCCCCTTCAGATGCACGTATCTTTCAAAAAACAATGCTAGCCTTTTCTCCTCTCAATAAACTGAATCTATTTCTCGTTCCGGCATGCAACGGTGACTCTTGGAATATAAGTAGAACAATATAACTTACAATGCTTTACGTGATGAGCCTCCGTCAGGACACTTATTTCAACAAACTCACAGCTATTCGTTTATCTGCCTTACTACTTCAGGAGACTCTCAGAGATCACCACTATTCGACTTGACGATCATTTAACAACTATCATCTAGAATCCCATTCGTTTAAAGGCCAGCACTAAACAGTAACGTTGAAAAATTTATTCTACCGTAAAATTAAATTATGTAAAAAATTATGAAAGTCCACTGACAACGATTCCAAAGAATTAAATTCCAAATTGTCAATGTCAGATTCAAAACCAACTTTTCCTACCATTAGAAATTTCCTAAAACTAATTACATGCCAATCGGTTTTTAAGGAGATTACATTCATTTAAATTTCTAAATACAATTGTTCCCTAACCCGGTCTCATTGTCCAAACACATAACCACTTCCTTATCATACTAACTGTACAAAGAAAATACTTAATCCCTATTTAAATTTTGTTTACCTACGGCCATCCAAAGATAATTGACTTTCATTTCTTCGAAATGAATTTTGGTATATTTTTATTATATGTTTTAACTTTTCTAAAATATTAAGATCGAAACCATATTAATTCAAATTTTACATATCTTAACAACTCCCCGCCATTTGATTTGCCGAAAAACTCTGTTATTTATTTAAATGACACAAGTTTTTTTTAGGATCAAATTATTCCATTATGTTACCAAACTCTACTCATGATACTTATAAATGTCGTGAATGTTAAAAATACCCCGTATCTTGCCTGTCTCTATATGCGCTAATTCATAACTATTTACCCCATTTTCCGTATTGACCCTATATGGATCTTCAAATACCGGCATCAATTTAGCACAAATACCATTTTGTAAATTGGACACCCTTAGTGCCCTCACTAAAACTTTATCCCCTTTCTGGAATGTAACCGGCCTTCTTCTTCGGGTCGTCTCTTGCCTTTGGAGATATTTCTCTCCACTTCGTCTCAATCTTCGTTGAACCACCTCGATCACTTCTTCGTATTGTCTGGGGGCGGTGTCTTCCCACGGTCTCGTAGGCATTGTTCCTTTCATTACATATAAAGGCGTCTCCTTGGTAACCGTATTTGGTGCACAGTTCAAATACGTCTCTATTTCAAACACTTTTCTGTCCCAATGTCGATGATGTTCTTCCGCAGCAATTCTTAGAAATTTTGTGACTTCTTGTATAAAACGCTCTGATGGGTTGCTCTGTGGATGTCGTATGCTTACAAATTTTGTATTTATGCCTCTCTCTCTTAATTCCCCTTTAAAACGGTCGTTCCTAAAGTATGTTGCATTGTCCAACAAAATATTGTCTGGTCTTCCCACTGTTTCGATAAAATCGTCTATCTTCCGAAGTATTTCAGCTTCTTTCGTGGTTCTACATGGGTACAGTTTTAAATACTTTGAAAAAACATCCACCATAACTAATATGTGTTTATTTCTCTGTGTTGTTGTTATTAAATCGCTCAACATATCAATGGCGACAATATCCAGTTTCTTCCGAGCTATGACGTTTTTTGTGATGTTTTCGTTTTTGAAATTCTTACTTTTACACTTTTGGCATGTCTCGCAATTTCGAGTCATCTCTTTGGCTATTGTATAGTCCTTTCGACAAATGTAGTTCTCCCTGAACATAAGCCACACCTTCCTGCTTCCAATGTGTCCGTTGTCACAGTGTAATTTTGCTAAAACTTCTTTTGCCATCTGTTCCTTGATTACATATAGTTCTCTACCATCGACCCTCTTAAAATATAAGTTATCCTCTTGTTCGACCCTTTGCTTTTCTCTTTCATCCAGTTGTTCCTGATTTTCCCTGATCTGAGCCAAAGAAAATAAGCCTGCTTCTTCTCTCATTATGTTCATGCCAACGTGGAGAGTTTTGTGGTCCTCTTTGCGGAATTGTTCATCTCTCGTCAACGCATCAGCCAAGATATTGTCAGTTCCTTTGATATATTTAGATTCAAAATCATACTCTTGAAGTAAAAGAATGCCCCTATGAATTCTATTATTTACCAGCCTATTTTTCATTATATGTATCAAAGCTGCATGGTCTGTTTCAATGGTGAATTTTGCCCCTAGTAGGTAAAACCGTAATTTATTTACACAAAATAACACACTGGCGAACTCTAGTTCAGTAACGCTGTACTTTCTCTCATATGTTTTGGTTACACGGGAGACAAAACAGATTGGCACCTCTACATCGTCTTGGATCTGTGATAACACCCCTGCGAATTTTGTTATGGAAGCATCGGTCCGGAGAATGAAAGGTTGATCATATCTTGGGTGGTGTACTCTTACAGCTGTAAAGAAAGCTCCTTTTAAATTTTTGAAAGCCATTTCTTGTTCCGTTCCCCATTTCCACCTAACATTTTTCTTAAGTAATGCTATCAACGGTATTTCTTTTGTGCTGATGTCTGGTATTAGTTTTTTGAAATAGTTTACCATTCCCAAAAATCCCCGCAATGTTTTTTAATTGGTTGGCCTAGCGTAGTTATTTATAATTTCGATTCTATCTTCTGCAAGACTAATCCCTTTTGTGTCTAATTTGAATCCTAAATACAGTATTTCCTTTTGGAAAAACTGACACTTTTTAATATTTAATTTCAATCCCGCTTGATCCAGTTCTTCTAGCACAGTGTGAATATGTCGTAGATGGCTTGTTATATCTGGTGAGAAAATTAATAAATCATCTATGTAATGTACAACAAATTCTCCATGCCTATTTAAGATTGTGTTCAATGCGCGAACCAAAGCAGCGCATGCACTCTGTAGGCCAAATGGTACCACCCTAAATCGGTATACCACTCCGTCGATCGAAAAAGCGGTATAATTTCGACATTTCTCTGCCAAAGGTATTAACCAAAAACTATGTTTCAAATCGATTTTGGAAAAAATGTGTGACCCTGTGATTCGTCCAAATATGGCTTCGATGTTCAAAGGCGCTTCGTATTGCGCGATTGTGTGTGAATTAATGTTTCTTGCATCTAAACATAATCGCAAATCACCACTCGATTTTTTAACGCATACTATCGGGTTGATATATGGAGAGTCACATCTTTCTATCACCTTGTCTTCGATCATTTTTTCAATTTCCTGTCCTACGCTTTGCCTGTATTTATACGGGATTGGATATGTCTTGGATTTAAAATTTTCTAAGTTTTTAACTTTAAAAGAATGTTCATAATTTTTAGCCACTCGGCTTTCTTCATTAATCAAATCTCCATAATTTTCTAGAATCTTCTCTACTTCCTTTTCCATGTTTTCTCCACATTTTAATTTTCTTTCATCCTCATTTTGTTCGCATGTATTCACTGTCCATAATATTTCTTCATAAAATTCTGGATTCTCGTCCATTATTGCCATTTCTTCTCTGTCCTCATCCTTTATTTCTTCTTCTGTTTTTTTTTTATCTTCAATTTCCATTTGGTATCCCGAGCACCATGTTTCTACTGCTTTCATTTCTCTTATGAGAACTTCCTTTTCTTCCTGCTTCCTTTCTGTTTTATCGTCGATTGCCGACAATTCTTCCGTACCTTCGATTTCCTGTCTTTCTCTTGTATCCACCTTGTTTTCCTTCTTTCTTTTTGAACTCTTCTTCTTTTTCTTCCTTCTTTTTTTTTCTGGTTGATTTTTTTCTTGTACTTTCTGTTTTTCCTCTACAGTCATATTGATTTCTTTATGTTTTTCCTGTTCATTTATCTTTTCAACAATTATTTTCCTATCTATTTCCATTTCTTCTTCTATGTTGTCTGGTTCTGCTCTGATTTCCAGTTTATTCTCCGAAAAATTTATGGTGATATGTTTTTCACTCAATTCATCAATTCCCGCTATCATATCATGGTTTAAATCTTCGATCACCACACATTGCATAATATAGTATTTGTCTCCCACTCTGATCCGCACTCCCAAACCTTCATTTACTGTCGTCAATTTTTTGTTGTTTGCACCCACTAAAGCAACCCTAGGAATTTTATACACAAATCTGTCCAAATTTAATTCTTTTACTAGTTTCTTATTGATTAACGATATCTCCGATCCAGAATCAATCAAAATTTTAATCGCTTTATGTTTTATAAATGCATCTAAGAATATTAAATTTGAATTAGAACTTTGTCTTTCATTTCCCGCCAACTGTATAAACTCTCTCGGATGACAAAATATACCGGAGAGTTGTTTATGTTTGTTCAGTGGATGCTTTATTGAAAATCCTGTCTGGATTCATTGCATACATCTTCTTCCTCGTTTTCTATTGTTACATGATTCATCTCCCTTCTATTTTGTCGTTGGAAATTCTGATTGTTTCTACCGTCCCTTTGTTCGTTCGTATTCCTAGTCGGAGGATTTTGTGCATCTCTGTTTCTGTTGTGATTTTCATATGTTCTATTTTTTGCGTGATTCCTGTTATCATAATTTTGTTGTCTATTGTAATTTTGGTATTCTCTCGGCCTATCTTCGTTTGTTGATTGGGCATGTCGGTTTCTCTGGTCATAATTTGATTGATACCTTCTTGCCGGTCCATTATATTGTTCATGTTGTCTTCTGTTTCGCATTTCTCTTCTTTTTGCTTCCCTTACTTGAAGGAATTGGCACAAACTATCAATATCTTGATAGTTTCTCAAAATCACGTGGTCCTCCAGCGTTTCTTCGAAATGTCTGCTTATCATTTCTACCAGTTGTTCGGTAGAGTATTTGTAGTCTAGATATTTGGAATTGTTATATATCTGCAAAGCATATCTTTCTTCCGATATTCCCATTTTCTCGTGATATCTTCCATTCTGTAGCTCTTGGTTGATTTCCCTCTGTTTAACTTTCCCCCAGAAATAGTTGAGAAATTTATTTTCGAAATCTGTCCAATTTTCAAACTCATCTTCTTTACTTTCATACCATAACGCTGCTCCTTCTTTCAGATGGTTTCTAATTGTTTCTTTGCAGTCGTCAAAATATCTAATATGTTGCAATTTGGTTTTCAAATTTTTAACAAATGGTACTGGGTGTGTTTTTCTAATATCCCCTCCAAATTGTATTTTCGCGTCGCTTGTACCAAGGATAATCATTTCCCTTCTTTCTCCACAATTCTGTTGATTCTTGAGTTCCGCAATTTGTTTTTCGTTTTGCTTAAATTTTTCTTCTATTTCTCGCCTGTCTTCTTGTATTGCATTTTCAAATTTGCTTTCTAACTGTTCTAATTCCATCTTCTGCACAGTCTTAATATCCTTCATTTTAGTTTCTATTTCTTCTCGTTGCATCTTCAGTTTCCTTTCTGTTTCTTCTCTAACTTTTTCTAAACAGGCTTTCACTTCATTTTCATATTTTTCCAAACGCTTTTCCAATTTGCCATCATTCTCTTCCAATTTCTGTTCTATTCTCTGTGATATTTCTCTTTGTGTTTCTTCCATTTTTTGTTGTGTTATTTCCATGGCTCGTCTTGCTTCCTGTTGATTTTTCTCTATTTTTTGTTGTGTTTCTTCCATGGCTCGTTTTGATTCCTGTTGATTTTCTTGCATTGTCCTTTTTGTTTCCTGTTGATTTCTATCCATTTGTTGTGATTGGAGTTGCATCAGTTGCAATAGTTTCTCTATTCCTGTTAATTCCTGTTCTTTTCTCTCCATAATCGTTGTATCTCCTTCATTACCCAATCCTTCTTCAACAATTTTTTCCTCTTCTCTGTTATTCTCTCTGCTTTCTTGCATTTTGCTTTGCCTCCTTGTGGTCGACATGTTGTTTCTTTTTGTTACTGTTTTCTTTGTCCCCGCCAAAATGTGAAATTTTACAACACTCTATAAGTTGCAGAACACGACAAATATTTCTCCCCAAATTTAATAAATTTTCGCCACATATATCAAATATGCAATCAATAGATTTCAAAATAAATATCAAATGTACGATTGGTAAAATATTAAATAATTCAATAGCAGTAAATATCAACTACCTACGATCAATCCATAAATCAAAAATATTTTTACACCTGGAAAAATTGTCAAATTATCTCTGGATCACCTGTAGTTATTCCTTATCTCTTTCCCTACCATCAAATGCAAAGCTGCGATATTTTTTAAGCCACCACGTTCTGGGCTCCAGTTAATGTGATATTCAAAGATCGGTGTGCTCAAAGCAATTGATTAGATAATTAATTAATTAATTAAATTTAATTTTAATGATGCACTTATGATTTAATCACACTATTTAATGCTCTAATCTCAGGGTTTTATATTCTCGTGCTTCAATATCTCCTTTGCTTTACATATGATAAATAAGGTCAAAGACTAACAGAATAAAACACATATATGGTACAAAAACATCTATTGAAATAAATTCACCCTCAAAATATCCTCTAAAAATAATATCTCCTATTCTGATTATTGAAATACTCCTACCACTATCTAAAGTACTTATTGAAATTTGCGTTATGAATAATTCTACAAAAAAAATAAAACTGTCTCTCGGATGATGAGTTGTCCAAATTCTTGTCTCTGGTCGCCTACAATTTACTCTTAGCAGCCCCCTATGTAGTCAGCAATCTCGCAACAAACTATTGCAAGCCTATTGTCATCAATGACCCCCTTCAGATGCACGTATCTTTCAAAAAACAATGCTAGCCTTTTCTCCTCTCAATAAACTGAATCTATTTCTCGTTCCGGCATGCAACGGTGACTCTTGGAATATAAGTAGAACAATATAACTTACAATGCTTTACGTGATGAGCCTCCGTCAGGACACTTATTTCAACAAACTCACAGCTATTCGTTTATCTGCCTTACTACTTCAGGAGACTCTCAGAGATCACCACTATTCGACTTGACGATCATTTAACAACTATCATCTAGAATCCCATTCGTTTAAAGGCCAGCACTAAACAGTAACGTTGAAAAATTTATTCTACCGTAAAATTAAATTATGTAAAAAATTATGAAAGTCCACTGACAACGATTCCAAAGAATTAAATTCCAAATTGTCAATGTCAGATTCAAAACCAACTTTTCCTACCATTAGAAATTTCCTAAAACTAATTACATGCCAATCGGTTTTTAAGGAGATTACATTCATTTAAATTTCTAAATACAATTGTTCCCTAACCCGGTCTCATTGTCCAAACACATAACCACTTCCTTATCATACTAACTGTACAAAGGAAATACTTAATCCCTATTTAAATTTTGTTTACCTACGGCCATCCAAAGATAATTGACTTTCATTTCTTCGAAATGAATTTTGGTATATTTTTATTATATGTTTTAACTTTTCTAAAATATTAAGATCGAAACCATATTAATTCAAATTTTACATATCTTAACAATATATATATATATATATATATATATATATATATATATATATATATATATATATATATATATATATATATATATATATATATATATATGGATTATTATATCCACATTAAACGACACAATACTTACGCGTATTTATTTTAATGGCCCATTTCATGCTCCATTCTGATAGCTGGTTAAGGTCACTCTGAAGAGTATTAACAATATCGGGACAGTAATATAACTTTAAATCGTCGGCATATGAAACCGATTTTGACTGCCATCTGCACGTTAAATCAGATACGTACAGCAAAAACAGAATCGGCCCTAATATTGATCCCTGAGGGACACCACTGGCTACCGCACGTGGAACACTGCAGTCATTTTCCACTTTGATCGAAAAAGTTCTTTCAGAAAGGAAGTTCTCTAACCACAATAACAACTCACCACGCACGTCGTAATGTTCTAGCTTCAGCATTAATTTTTTTATAGGTACCTTATCAAATGCACGGGAAAAATCTATATAAATAATGTCAATCGGTTCATATCGGTCCAAAGATAAAGTCCATTCATTAAGAGAGTGAAAAATGTTGCTAGTAACAGAACTGTTCGGCAGAAATCCGTGTTGAGAGACAGGAATAACATTATGCTCTAACCAAAAGGATACTAATTTATTAGCTATTAATTTTTCCATTATTTTTACTGATGTTGGTGGAACTGTTACTGGGCGATAATTAGACGAAAGGAGTTTATTTCCACTTTTATATATCGGTGTTACTATACCAGATTTCCATGAAGCTGGTATTGAATTAGTATGAAAAATTTGGCCAATAAAGCTGCCATTGGAGCCGCTAAACTATCTGCAACAAGTTGCTTATTTTTACGTAAAGAATCCAAATCTGCAATAAAAATTTGGGGGTCCCATTTAAGATTTTAAAGTAACCCCACACCCCACCTCCGTGGGGAGTCGTGTTTGGTACCATTCGACAGATTTTTCAAAAATATTTTGAAAGGGTATTTTGCACTTTTTCGATCTGTTGTTCATTTTGCGAAATATCACGGGGTTTGTTATTAAAATTTTAAGTTTACTCCCCACCCCTCTCTGTGGGGGGTCATGTTTAGTACCATTCGATAGAATTTTGAAAAATATTGAAGACGTATTTTTTAGTTCTTCCATCTGACGTTCATTTCGCGCATTATTCGCTTTTTTTGTGAAACTATTTGACTCACCCATTTCCTTACGCCCCGCTCAAATCGTCAGATTTTTAAAACATACACCCTTTTACATGTACTTAACATACCTACCTATATGACAATTTCGAGTATTTTTAAGAATACATTTTTTTCGGGTCCCCCTTAACGAACTTCCCTGTGTTAAGAGCCAATATATGGTAGAGGTAATCTGCAGGGTAACAGGGTCTCTCCCCATATGATAATCTGACGCGCTCGAGTAACTGCAAAAATCCCCGCTTGGACTCCCCTACCATTAATCTATATTTGAATATGAATTTTGTTCTGTAAAAGATTTAGATTTGAAATACTAATCGACAGGTCTGAGCATTTTTCAAAAAAAAATAGTAATTGAACTATTGAATTTATTCCAAATTGCAGACTCACTCTGTAGCAGAAAGTTTAGCAGAAAAGCGCTGTTGCCAAATAAAAAACGTATATCTATTTACCACAGCAGTTACCGGCTATAATGTTTCTCTTTGTTTCTAAGAGTGTGAAACAAAGATAATTATCTGTACTCTAAGTGTCACTTATCATTCTCTTAGTCACTTGTCATAATCAAACTATTCTATATTCACACTCAAGATACAGTAGAAGTAAACAAACCGAGACACGTTAATTGTTACAATGGGCACTCCTGAACCATGATTTAAAATGTGTATACATTGTAAATCACATAAATATGATGATTTACAAATTTTATACATTGTAAATCATGATTCAGGAGTGCTCCTTGTAACAGTTAACGTGTCACGGTTTGTTTACTTCTACTGCATCTTGATTATGAATGTAGAGTAGGTTACAATTTTCGTTTATTCCCATTATTAAAATTTCCATTATTATGAAAATATTTTTCCTGTTTAGTATGATAGAATTGATCCAAAAGATGGCATGACCCAGATATCCAAAGTGAAAGTTATCCTCCAACACTAAATTGTTCTATATGGTCCACATAATGTTCAGAAAAAAGTCACACCATTTTGAGCGTCGGGTGTGCGGGGGGGGGAGAGGAGGGAGAAATCGGTAAATTCGTAGTTTTTTGCGTTTTTCGTCAATATTTCTAAAACTGTGCGGTTTAGCATGAACAACCCTTAATACAAAAATGTTCTACATTAAATTGGAAATAAAAAGGTCCTATGCATAATCCTTCTAAGATGAACGGTTCCAAAGTTACGGAGGTAGTATATATTAATTAAATTTATTAAGTTAGTAGGATAAAATTATTATATTCTCTATTAAAATATTTAATTATATATAATTCTATTATTAACAATAAAATATATAATTAAAATTAAAAACAAATATAAATAAATAAATAATAATAAATAAATAATTTAAATTTATTTATTATTAATAAAATTAATTTTTATATAAAAATATATATATTTTTATATAATAATTGGTCCAAAAAAGGCCTAACCCAGACATCCAAAATAAAAGTTTTCCTCCTACACCAAATTGTTCTATATGGTCCACATATGGTTCAGTAAAAAGTTACACCATTTTAACCAAAAGTTACAAATTAGTAGTTTTTTTACGTTTTTCGTCAATATTTCTAAAACTATACTTTAGCGTAAACAATGTTCTATACAAGAATGTTCTACATAAAATTTAAAACAAAAAAGGCCCTATACATAATTGTTATAAAATCAACGGTTCCAGAGTTACGGAGGGTGAAAAGTGGAGGTTTTCGACACTTATATTTTTTGGGCAATTGATGACGATTTTGGGTGGTGAGGTTCAGTGGCGGCTGGTCTGTAAGTGAAGGGGGAGGTCATATCCGGTGGTTCAAGATTTTTTTGGAAAAACAAGACCTACAAATCCCATTTTAAATAATTTCTTATTCCATCATCTGTATTGGTTTCTTATAACTTATTTTGCAATATGTTGTTTAAATTTAAGCGGATCTTTATTTGACAAGTAAATATGAAATAAGTAAAAGGAACAAGTCTTCACTACTAATTGTCAAATAAATCAGATAAATAGTATGATATAATATGTAATTATAACAGCCAGAATATCAACGAACTACTTAAACTCAAAACCTAAAATAAATAAAAACTTACATTTTTATGAGGATTTAAAAAGTAAATCGATTCTTCTGGCCTTAGATTTTGAGAAATGATCTATCACTTGCTCGTTGAAATTTGTGATCGTTCGAATACCTACCGCTCAACAACGAAAACGGTCTACGGTCAATGACCACGATTTAGTACCAACTGGCATATAAGTATTTATCGTGAACGTTCGGATTCAAAGTGCTGTATTCTCACAGTGAGGTCAAATAAATTTCTTGACCATCGTGAATGTTCGTATTTAGCTGTTTGAGTAATATTGCGGTAGTTTCAGTCAAAGATAAATTTGGCTATTCGGTACCGTCAAACAGCTCGTATTTCATGTTTATTTATCGGTAATCTTTTGGCGGCATCTTTGTCGCTATATTTTACAACAACAAAATGACTGAAAAGTCAATACAATAAAAGCAAAATTTAACTTTGAACAATACTATTGTATTCCGAACATTTTTAATACAGAAAATTTTCTTTTTTTAAGGAAATAATTACATTATAATCGTTTGATTGTACAATTATTACAGGGAGGTCATTGACCAATTGACCTAAAGGGATAACCGCCACTGGTGAGGTTGACGTTTCTTCAAGGGCTTATCATTAACATACCATCGGTCACTGAAATAGCAAATTTGATTTATTAAACACAATTCTATTAAAGAAAATCAGTAGGAAATTGCCCAAAAAATATAAAAAGTATCGAAAACCTCCACTTTTCACTCTCCGTAACTCTGGAGATGTTGATTTTATAACAATTATGTATAAAACCTTGTTTGTTTGAAATTTTATGTAGAACATTTTTGTATAGAACATTGCTTACGCTAAAGCATAGTTTTGGAAATATTGACGAAAAACGTAAAAAAACTACTAATTTACCGCTCCCCCATCTCCCCCCCCCCCCCAAACCGGACGCTCAAAATGGTGTAGCTTTTTACTTAACAATATAAACCATATAGAGCAATTTGGTGTTGGAGGAAAACTTTTACTTTGGATGTTTAGGTTAGGCCTTTTTTGGACCAATTATACTATACTACCTCAGTAACTTTGAAACCGTTCATTTTAGAAGGATTATGCATAGGGCTATTTTTATTTCAAATTTAATGTAGAACATTTTTGTATAGAAGGTTGTTTATGCTAAATCGTATAGTTTTAGAAATATTTACGAAAAACGTAAAAAACTACGTATTTACCGATTTCTCCCCCCTCTCCCCCCTAAACCAGACGCTCAAAATGGTGTTACTTTTGTCTGAACAATATGTGGACCGGGACCGACCATATAGAACAATTTGGTGTTGGAGGATAACTTTCACTTTGGATGTCTGGGTTTGGGTCTAGTTATACCATACTAGTTATATGTCTATAGTTATTTGTATTCCGTTCCTTTTTGGATCAAGGACTCGTCTCGTCTCTTCCTAGTTATTGCTCAAGCTATCAAGGCCATAGTGTCACTTAAACGAGATCAGACCATTAATTATATAATGTTTTTGACGCACGTTGAACTTAACCTGTATTAAAAATCCAATATTTATAGCTAAATTTACAGACACATTTTTATGGCTTATTAACCTATTCAGTTAAAATTTCACAACTACTTATAAATTCTAATTAATTGCTTAAATTATTATTCTACTCACATAATAAACGCCAATACGAATATATTACTCAAAATTTCAAAATTTGATTGTATTTATGGGTTTTGGAGTATATTATAGACAAAATAATCCAAAATGAAAATGTGTGTTGGATCTTTTCTTAAAAGAGCGTAGGCGCAAAATTCTGGACCAAGGCTTTTTAATTACATTTATTTTTTTCGAATCCTGAGTAAAATAATAAATATTTTTGAAAAATTTAAACGCAGAATGAAAGATTACATTATTACCAAGGGCAGAAAGTCCCTTAGAATATCAGCGCGTCATCAATATTAATTTGAGAGGTAGTAGCCGCGCAGTTCGAAACTTCTGCGAACCTTTGGCAACGGTTCGTCGGCAGTACGTGAAACTGTCAAAGACGAAGGCACAATATTGTGATAATATACATTGTGTACGGCGACTACTTCTCTATGTTGCCAAATCAGTCGATTAAGTTCGATTTCTCGTTATAGATAATCGATTCTAGTAGTTCCAATGTGACACAAAATCTAGGAATGGGACAAAAAAGTTTATTTGAAGAAAGTGTATTTTTTTGTTCTCCTTTATGGCGGTACAGACTCGTTTGTGTAATATTTTATTCATTTATAAATAGACAAGGCGAAAACGGCGGGTTCGTTTGAAAAAATATTCCCATGAGATTTTTTTGCATAATCACATTTGTAATACACCCCAGAATAAGGTTCAAGAAGTCGCCCACGCGAAAAGTGGTCCAAATTTTTTTAACAATTTTTTAATCAAATTGCAAAAATTATTATTTATGGTCCGGACAAATTTTTTTAGGTTTTTTAGACCATTCTAGACAAAAAAAGTCTCTTGTAATTTTTCTCTAAAGTTGATGGTTTTCGAGTTACATATAAGCAATTTAAAATTTGAAAAACGCGAAAATGGTCATTTTAAAGACTTAATAACTCGGTTAAAAATTACTATTATGAAAGTCAGAAAGTGACTAAATCAAAGTTTAAAGCACTCCCTACATGACCCTGAAAAAATTTGTGTCATTAATTTATTACTAAGCTGTTATTTTCTACTATTAACAATAAGCCGTAAGATCGTATTGACGCGGCTGTAAATGTGAGTGCGAGTATGATGCACCATTGGACTGTCGGAATGGAATCTCTCTCGCACTCACCATATACGGCCGCCTAATACGTGCAGGCGCTTATTATTACTTAAAAATAACAGCTTAGTAATGAAATAATGACAAAATTTTTTTCAGGATCTTGTATGGGGGGCTTTAAACTTTGATTTAGTCACTTTCTGACTTTCATAATAATAAATTTTAACCAATTTATTAATCCTTGAAAATCGCCATTTTTCGTTTTTTTTTCAATTTTAAATTGTTTATAACTCGAAAACGATCAACTTTAGAGAAAAATTACACGAAACTTTTTTGTCCGGAATGGTCCAAAAAACCTAACAAAAAGGTGTACGGGCCAAAAGTATTGATTTTTGCAATTTAATTAAAAAAAAATTAAAAAAAAAATTTGGACCACTTTTCATGTCGGCGACTTCTTGAACCTTATTCTGGGATGTCTCACGAATGTGATTATGCAAAAAAATCTCATGGGAATATTGTTTCTAACGAACCCGCCGTTTTCGTCTTGTCTAAAAGTAATTTCCACAAACAAACGTATTTCTCAAATTGGTCTCTGTATCGCTATTCTTTACTATATTACGCATGTGTAGAAAACTGTACTAATAGACGGAGAGCTAGAGCCGAAAAATCATCGTCATAAGTAATATGGAGTTTTTCCTGTGAAATGGATCCATTGCATATTGACAATTATGACCACTTTCAGACTGACACCTCAGTGGATACAGGAAGTAGCAATAAGGGATGAAAGGGAAAAGTTAGTGCAGTCATTAAAGGTTTTCACCTCCTATTTTGTTAAACCTCCATCGATTTGTATGAAAATTGGTGACTAGTTAGAGCATACCTCAAGAAATAAAACTGATTTGGTGCCAACTTGCACTTTTACCCTGGTGGTGAATACCACCCCTTCCCGCGGGTGAAAACAATTTTATTAAAAATAACTCCACAAATCGATAGAGTGACAAATTTTAAGTAAAATTTGTTATATCATGTTATTAAAATAAATCAATACTTTCTGAGTTATTAAAGATAAAAATTTGTCTATTTAAGAGCATATGCGTGAAATTACGGATAATAAAAAGAACATCTTAATTAATTTTATGATAGTAAAATATTATTTTTATATTATTTTGATATTTAATTTAATTTTTTCTACCAATATAAACTGAATATGTCCAGAAACTGGGGGTGTCCAATAATCGGTACATTTGACATATTCGAATACACTTTTGCTAAATTTATAATATCGAGATGATATAAAAATAATATTTTAGTAACCTACAATTAATTAATATGTTCTTTTTATCATCCGTAACTTCACGCATGTGATCTTAAACAGACAAAAATATTTCATCTTTAATAACTCAAAAAGTATTGATTTATTTTAATAACATGATATAACAAATTTTACTTATAATTTGTCCCTCTATCGATTTGTGGGGTTATTTTAAATAAAATAGTTTTCACCCCCGAGAAGGGGTGGTATCCACCCCCAGGGTAAAAGTGCAAGTTGGAACCAAATCATTTTTATTTCTTGGGGTATGCTCTAACCAGTCACCAATTTTCATGCAAATGGATGGATTAACAAACTAGGAGGTGAAAACCTTTAAAGACTACACTAACTTTCCCCTTTCATCCCTTATTGCTACTTCCTGCATCCACTGAGGTGTCAGCTTGAAAGGGGCCATAATTATCAATATACAATAGACACATTTCACATGCCAAACTCCATATTACTTATGACGATGACTTTTCGGCTCTAGCTCTTAGACTATAAGAAAACTAATAAGTATTTTTGAAAAATTTAAACGAAAATTAAAGATTACATTATTACCGAGGGCAGAAAGTCCCTGAAAACTTCTATAACGTGTATTTTAATAAGTTACAGGGGTGAAAAAAGAGAAAATATAGTGTGATTTTTGTTTTCAGATATTTCATTAAAAAAAAACTTGTTGTTTATTCTAAGAGAATTTCGGCCCTCGGTAAAAATGTAATGGTAGGGGAGCCCAAGCGGGGATTTTTGCAGTTACTCGGGCGCATCAAATTATCAAATGGGGAGAAACCGCGTACCCTCTAAATGTACCCCTACCATATATTCGATCTTAATACAGGGGAGTTCGTTAAGGGGGTCCGAAAAAAATTCTATCCTTAGAAAAACTTTAAATCGTCAGATTAAGATAAGGTAAGTTACGTACATGTAGAGCAGTGTATATTTAAAAAATCTGATGGTTTGAGCGGGGCCTAAGGAAATGGGTGAGTCACAAAATTTCACAAGAAAAAAACGAATATTTCGAGAAATAATATACGTCAGATCCAAAAACTAAAAAATATCCATCAATATCAAATCATCAATATCAAAAAAAATTAAATATTTTTCAAAAATCTATAGAATGATACCAAACACGATCCCTCGCGGAGAGGGGTGAGGGGTGAATTTAAAATTTTAAATACGAACCCCGCAATATTTCGCGAAATGACCATCAGATCGGAAAACTGCAAAATGAACATTTTCAGTATTTTTGAGAAATGTATCGAATGACACCAATCACGACCCCCCACGGACGTGGGGTGGGGGGTTACTTTAAAGACTTAAATAGGAGCCCTCATTTTTATTGGAGATTTGGATTCCTTACGTAAAAATAAGAAACTTGTATTCAAGACATTTTTTCAAATTATGAATAGATGCTGCTATAATCGGAAAAGACGATTGTTGGAAATGGAAAATAAATTAAAAAATGGAAAGTCCCCACTAAAATGGAAAACGTTATTTAACTTTTTTTGGTTTTAGGACCTAATAATCACAACCCAATTTTCAAGAGCATTTTCAAGAGCTCTGAAATCCAGGCCAACAACAAAACCAAGATGAAGAAATAATTCACCACACAGCAGAACAACTAGTTGAGCAACCAACATTAGAAGAAACTATAAACGTCATAAAACCAGTGGCGTAGCGTAGTGGGGGCGGCAGGGACGGCCCGCCCCGAGCGGCACTTTTTAGGGGGCGGCAAAATTTAACAATAAATAATAAAAATATTTTGTAAATATTTGAACCATTTTATATTTTTACCGCAACTACAAATTCGGACCGATTGAAAGGAGCACGGAATCTTTAAAATCAAAAGAAGAGACAAGACAGCTTACTAAGGAATGGTTTTATCGTACATTGATTAACGGCGAAAAAGTTTTACGTACTTGGATGGCTTATTCTCCATCTAAAGCATTATTATTTGGCGTTCCTTGTCGTTTATTTGAGAACGTAAATACACCGAATGGATCTAAATTTTGTTCATCTCATGGATTTAATACTTGGTAGAAATTAAATCCTAAGGTTTCAAGTCACGAATCAAGTGCACCACACATCCAAAATTATTGCAAATGAATCGATTTGGAGAGTAGACTTCAAAAAGGACAGACTATTGACAAAAAAGAGCAAGACATAGTGGCAAAAGAAATAAAGAAATGGCAGGAAAGTCTGATCCAGAATGTTTGATATTATAAGATTTCTTGCCAAACAAAATTTGGCTTTACGTGGCATATAGAAAACGACACCAGAGGAAACTTTTTAGAATTGATTAATTTAATTGCAAAATACGATCCTGTACATCGTGAACATTTGGTAAGTTCTAAAATGTGTAGCAAAATTTCAATCACTTATATTATGTCACCACAAATACAAAACTTTATTGCCATTTTGGGAAATAATGTTCGTCAACATATCATCGGACAAATAAAAAAGGCTACGTAAGTATTATTCAATTATATTCGACAGCCCTCCAGATCTTTCTCATAAAGATCAAACAAATCAGGTATTAAGATGCGTAGTAATTGAAAATCAGGAACTAAAAATAAAGGAATCTTTTATAGATTTCATTGAAACTAAAGACAAAACTGCTGAAGGAATTTCAAAGGTGATTTTGGACACGATTCAAGCTGATGACCTAGATATAAGCAACTGTAGAGGTCAAGCATATTACGATAATGCTGCTGTTATGGCTGGAAAGTATTCAGGAGATCAGCAAAGAATTCAAGAAATAAACCCTAAAGCTGAATTCATACCTTGCTCAAATCATTCGTTAAACCTAGTTTGTTTACACGCTGCCTCAGTTGAGGTGGATTCAGTAACTTTTTTTGACACTTTAGAACGTTGCTATTCTTTTTTTTTTCCTCATCGACACATCGTTCGGATGTTCTGATAGCAGTTACAGGCAAAAGCTTATTAAAAAGGGTTGAACAGACGCGGTGGAGTGCAAGAGGCGATGTCGTAAATGTGACATGGCATGGCATGATTACAAAGACATTCTCGTCATTTTGAAAAAACTAACAGAGGCAGGTAAAAGCTTAAACACTAGAACAGAGATGAAGGTGCTTTACTAGTTTCGATGCAGTCATTTTCTTTTCTTTGTTTTTATGGGCCTGTGGCAACCGGTTCTACATGAAGTGAATGTGCACAAAAATATTTACAAACAAGATTTATTGACATAAGATTGTGCGCTCAGCAAGTAAATGCTTTGCAGATAATATTGACAGAGAATTAATAAACGTGATTGTAAAACTTAGATAAACTTTTTTATTTAAAATCTAACCTGTATAATGCAAAATAATGATGACTGTTCTCGCCGAAAAATTCTCTATAATTATTGCATGTATAGTATACATTAAATTACAATAACTAAATAAGAGGGCGGCAAAATTGTCTTCCGCCCCGGGCAGCCGACACTCACGCTACGCCACTGCATAAAACATCTAAAAAATAACAAAGCACCTGGCACAGATGGAATAACTGCAGAGCTCATAAAGAATGGTGGACATGTGCTATGAAAGCGTATCCATAAACTAATCTACCGCATATGGACACTAGAAATCATCCCAGAAGATTGGAAAGTAGGAATCATACTTCCTGTGTACAAAGGGGGAGACAAAATACTCTGCGAAAATTATAGGGGCATAACAGTTTTAAATGTCGTCTACAAGATATTCTCAGGAATTATATACAGCCGCCTGGAATCTTATTCGGAGGAAATGATTGGTGAATACCAATGTGGTTTCAGACCAAAGAGGTCAACTATAGACCAAGTACATATGTTAAGAGGAATACATGAAAAATGTGTTGAATATAACATACCAATTTACAACTTTTATATCGATTTCAAACAGGCGTTTGATTGTGTATATCGACAGAAGATGTTAAAGCAACTATCTATGTTAGGGATACCCAATAAGTTAGTTAAACGTTAAACTTATACAAATGACTTTGGAGGGCTCCAAAGCTATTGTGAGAATAGATGGAGATATGTAGTCTAAGAGCTAGTGAACCCTCCGACTAACGGTCGTCCTGTAAGACTAGAAATTTTTCTAGTGATAATTCATAGCACACCAAGGCTAAAAACCATGACCTGGCAGGCCTCAGCGGTGCACGTGTATCTACCAGGTGAATCGAAAAGTGCAAATTTAGGGGGTAAAATAAACTTTCTCCTGTAAGGTTTAAATTTAAGTATGTGTTTGAGTAAGTCATTTAGAAGAAATGTGTACAATGACAGGCGATTCTGAAGACCATAAGACCTTGCCAGGCGAGGGGAAATATTAGGGGTTTTTCCTAAAATTATTTTTTTTTGCATCGAACAAATTTTTTTGTTTTTTGAATCATTCCAAACAGAAAAGGTCTTTAGTAATTTTTCTCTTAAGTTAATAGTTTTTGTTATATAAGCGATTGAAAATTTTGAAAATTGCGAAATTTGCCATTTTTAACCTTAAATCGGACATTTATCTAAAAATTTCAAAGTTGTCAAGGTAGGTAGATATTCTTTAAACATTGGTTGATGAAATCCCAAAGAGTTTTTAGCAATACGATATCGGAAACCCCTTTGTTTTTTAATTGCTAATAAAGCGGGCGCGACACTGTAGTATAAGTGAGGACGTTTGAATTGGCATAAATTCATTATCTCGAGAATGGGCAAATTTCAAGAGAAATCCTCAGATAGGTCGATTTTTGTTTTTAAATTAGGACTTTTTGGCATATATATAATACTAGTGACGTCATCCATCTGAGCGTGATGACGTAATCGATGATTTTTATAAATAGGAGTAGGGGTTGTGTGATAGCTCATTTGAAAGGTTATTTAATTCTCTATTCACTAATATAAACATTAACATAATTATTTATACAGGGTGTACAAAAATTTTTTTTTTATTAAATTAACTTTGATTAACAAATATAAGAAAAATTTTTTTTGTACACCTTGTATAAATAAATATGTTAATGTTTATATTACTGAATAGAGAATTAAATAACCTTTCAAATGAGCTGTCACACAACCCCTACTCTTATTTAAAAAAATCATCGATTACGTCATCACGCCCAGATGGATGACGTCACTAGTATTATATATAGGCCAAAAAGTCCTAATTCAAAAATACAAATCGACCTATCTGAGGATTTCTCTTGAAATTTGCCCATTCTCGAGATAATGAATTTATGCAAACTCAAACGTCCTCACTTATACTACATTGTCGCGCTTGCTTGATTAGCAATTAAAAAAACAAAGGGGTTTTCGACATTTTATTGCAAAAAACTCTTCGGGATTTCATCAAACAATATTTAAAGAATATCTACGTACCTTGGCAACATTGAAATTTTTAGATAAATGTCCGATTTAGGGTTAAAAATGGCCGATTTCGCAATTTTCAAAATTTTCAAACGCTTGTATAACAAAAACTATTAACTTAAGAGAAAAATTAGTAAAGACCTTTTTTGTTTGGAATGATTCAGAAAACCTAAAAAAAATTTGTTCGATGCAAAAAGAATAATTTTAGGAAAAACCTCTAATCTTTCCCCTTGCCTGGCAAGGTCTTATGCTCTTCAGAATCGCCTGTCATTGTACACATTTCTTCTAAATGACTTACTCAAACACATACTTAAATTTAAACCTTACAGGAGAAAGTTTATTTCACCCCCTAAATTTACACTTTTCGATTCACCTGGTAGATACACGTGCACCGCTGATGCCTGCCAGGTCATGGTTTTTAGCCTTGGTGTGCTATGAATTATCACTAGAAAAATTTCTAGCCTTACAGGACGACTGTTAGTTAGCTCTTAGACTAATGACAGAGGCATTTGATATTGAAAATGGAGTTAGGCAACGTGATGCCTTATCAACAACACTTTTTAATCTAACTTTAGAAGCTGTTGTTAGAAAATTGGATTTGAACGGCTGTATTAATACAAAATCTATGCAAATATGCGCATATGCGGATGATGTTGCCATGATAAGCCGCAACAAAAGGATATTAAGCGAAAAACCTACATAGAGCTGAAACGGGAAGCTGATACGTTTGGTCTATATATAAATGAAAGTAAAAAACAAAATATATGGGGTGCACAAGGTCGAATCAACATAAGAATCTGAAGGTGTACAGTACAACCATACCTACGAATATGTCTCCAATTTTCCCTACTTAGGCTCAAATCACCTGGTTGCGATGACATCACGGCAGAACTTTTACAGAACATGGGTGAACATGGTGTCCAATTAATGTGGAGACTGTGCAATCATGTATGGAGAATCGGCAAATGGCCCAGTGATTGGTGTACCGCACTATTTACTCCCATTCATAAGAAAGGCGTAACCACAAAATGTAGTAACTACCGAACCATCTCACTAATTTCACACCCAAGTAAAATTCTGTTGAGAATCATCAAGTGTCGCATGCAGACATACCTGGATAGACAAATACCACAAGAACATGCAGGCTTCGTGAAGGGTAAAGGCACAAGGGAGCAAATTCTTAATATGCGATAACTCATTGAGAAAGCAGGAGAATTAAAAATTCCGATGATCATCTGCTTTCTGGATTATCAGAAGGCATTTGACTGTGTAGACTGTACAGTTTTGTGGAAAGTTCTACATGAGATGGGGGTTCCTGATCATCGGTCAGCTCTGATGAAAAGTCTATATGAGAACAGTGAAACCAGAATAAGAATTTAAAACCATAAGTCCGATCCTTTTAAAATAGGTAGAGGAGTCCGACAAGGATGTATTCTATCTCCAAGTCTTTTTAATTTATATGGGGAATATATAATGAGAAAAGCACTCGACAAATGGAATGGCGGTATTTCTATCGCAGGAAAGAAGATCTCAAATCTCAGATATGAAGGTTATTCAACATTAATAACTGCATCCGAAGAAGAAATGTCCAGCCTGCTGCAGCTAGTGGAAACCGAAAGCAATAGATGTGGTCTCAAGTTCAATAAACAAAAAACAAAAATTATGATAGTAGATTATTCATAATTACACTTCAGACAACAGGAGCCTTAGACCAGTTTGAAGTGGTTAACGAGTTCAATTATCTAGGATCCTACATCAGTAATACAGGATCTTGTGAAACAGAAATACGTAGGAGAATAGGCATGGCCAAAAACGCTATAAGTCGATTATCGAAAATCTGGAAAGATCGCTCCGTGTCGAAGAACACCAAAATAAGATTAGTACGTGCCTTAATTTTTCCCATATTTAATTACGGATCCGAACCATGGATAATGAGATCGGACGACAGAAAAAGGATTGACGCCTTTGAAATGTGGTGCTGGAGAAGAATGCTTCGGTTCTCATGGACGGAACACAGAATAAATCACTCAATCCTCCAAGAGCTTAATATTCAGACTCGACTTTCCTCTATTTGCCTCTCCACCATCTTAAAATTTTTCGGCCATATTGCAAGAAGAAGTAATGATAATCTTGAGAGACTTATAATTTCGGGAAACGTTGAAGGGCGCAGAAGTAGAGGTCGCTCACCTACTCGATGGACGGATCAAGTACAGAAAGCCAATGGAAAAACATTATCTGAATCCATGAGGGAAGCTCAGGACAGAAGCCGATGGAAAGAGATAGTTGCTCGTATTATAGGGAATCACGACATTCAGTAATGAGGAAACGACTGAGGAGGAGGCTCAATAATAAATGACAAACACCAGTCAAGAAATACAAGCACGGATTCTTAGCGGTAATACGTGTTTTATGCAAACAAAGACTTAATGAAAAGTAAGCTACTGAATCGTGAATCTAAAGAATCCATCTACAAAACAGTAATTAGACCAGTGGTCACATATGGATGTGAAACGTGGACCCTCTCAACCACTGATGAAAATCAACTGAGAATATTTGAGCGCAAAATACTAAGGAAGATATTTGGACCAACAAATTGCAGCGATGGTTCGTGGATAATTAAAATGAACCACAAGCTGTATGAACTAATGCAGAGCGCAGATATTGTTAGATTTGTTAAGTCTCAAAAATTAAACTAAGCTTGGTTGGTCACTTAGAAAGAATGTCAGATAATCGAGCTGTGAAAGTAATCCAGAGATGGAAGCCCCAAGGAAATAGAACAAAAGGAAGGCCCCGTAAAAGATGGATAGACGACGTAGAGGGGGATATTAAAACCATAAACATCAGGCAGTGGCGAAGGAAAGTATCTGGCAGGGCAGAATAAAAAACATTGTTAAGCAGGCCAAGATTCACAAAGGGTTGTACCGCCATTAGAAGAAGAAGAATCACAACCCAACAGGTCCCCATAACGCTCGAGTGACTGCAAATTTAGCATACTTTCCTCTCCTACTATAATGTTTTATTGTGCGTTTAAATTTTTCAAAAATATTTATTAGTTTTCTCAGGATTCAAAAAAAAAATGAATGCAATTAAATAGCATTGGATCAAGATTTTGCGTCTACCCCCTTAACTAGAAATAATTATTGTCAAAATATTAGTTACTGTGTACTATATTTAATGAAGATAAACCACAATTTTAATCGAAAATATCTTAATCGGAAGTTATTATTAATTTCCGCGTATAAAAGAATAATATGATAAATTGAAAACAAATAAAAACAATCGATATATTATAGACAAGATGAAAACGGCGGGTTCGTTGGAAGAAATATTCCCATGAGATTTTTTTGCATAATCACATTCGTGAGACGCCGCAGAATAAGGTGCAAGAAGTCGCCCACGCGAAAAGTGGTCCAATTTTTTTAACAATTTTTTTAATCAAATTGCAAAAATCAATATTTTCGGCCCGGACAATTTTTTTTTAGATTTTTCGGACCACTCTGGACAGAAAAGGTCTCTTGTCATTTTTCTCTAAAGTTGATCGTGTTCGAGTTATAAGCAATTTAAAATTTGAAAAACGCGAAAATGGCCATTTTAAGACTTAATAACTCGGTTAAAGATTATTACTATGAAAGTCAGAAAGTGACTAAATCAAATTTAAAGCCTCCCTTCATGATCCTGAAGAAATTTGTGTCATTAATTTATTACTAAGCTGTTATTTTTATTTATTAATAATGAGCGGCAAGATCGTATTGACGCGGCTGTAAATGTGAGTGCGAGTGAGATGCGCCATTGGACTGCCTGAATGGCATCTCTTTCGCACTCATCATGAACGGCCGCCTAATACGTGCATGGCGCTCATTATTTTTACTTAAAAATAACAGCTTAGTAATCAAATAATGACGATAATTTCTTCAGGATCTTGTGGGGGGGGGGGGGGGGGCTTTAAACTTTGATTTAGTCATTCATAGTAATAACTTTTAACCGAGTTATTAAGCCTTGAAAATCACGGTTTTTCGTTTTTTTCAATTTTAAACGCTTTTATCTCGAAAACCATCAACTTTAGAGAAAAATTATAAGATTATCCAGAACAGCCCAAAAAACCTAAAAAAAATTGTCCATGCAAAAAATATTGGTTTTTGCAATTTGATTAAAAAAAAATTGTTAAAAAAATTTGGACCACTTTTCGAGTTGGCGACTTCTTGAATCTTATTCTGGAATGTCTCACGAATGTGATTATGCAAAAAAATCTCATGGGAATATTTTCTCCAATGAACCCGCCGTTTTCGCCTCGTCTAATAGAAAATAATTGGTTACTGTTGGAACCATCAGTACCTAATAGATGAAGTATCATAAAAGAAAAGAAGGGAAATTATTAACGGTTTAAAAACCTACTTGTTCCATCAATTGGAAATTTTACTGCAACAGTCGTATCCCTCATTAAATTAATTGTTTTAACAAAACAAAGACATTGCGCTAATATAGTAATAATTCGTAATTCTGTCCTTGAAGAGAATTCTATTTGTTGCGCCGGAATCTTTAAAAATATTAGAGGATTTTAACATTTTTAGACAACACATCATAGTTTTTTACATTTACACATTTTTAGACGAAATAGTTGCTAAAATATACTAAATAACTTCAAGGGAACAATAACATCGAGATGCATCTAATGAAAAATTGTACATAAATGCAAGAAAAATTCGAGCGCAAAAATTACAGTAAAAACATTTTTTTCATTTCTTTAATTTTTAACTTTTTCTTCTTCTTCTTCTTCAGCCTGTTTGCATGCACTCCTGGACAAAGACCTCCCCATGAGTTCTCCATTCTTCTCTGGGTCAATCCAAGAATTGATTTTAACTTTTTAGGGGTGAAAACTACCCTATGATAAAAAAATTATATAATTGTAAATTCAAGCAATTTGGAATTATGTAATTATACGGTTATATTAAACTTAGATTCCTTTACTGATTAAATTTTTTGCCACATAATTTCTACCGTTATAAAAATGACCCCTTGAGAAGAAATTCGAATAGTTACATTGTGTATACAGTGTGGGCCAAAGAAAACAGTCCACCTCGATATTTGGCAGTATTTATTAGATTTTAACGAAATGACGAAACAGGTTGATTTTTGATCTAATGGGGACATATTTTTACGGTACATACATCTGTCATTTGTCAACCCCCTCCCTTCCACTTCCCCCACCCCTTATCTTTACATAGGGAATAGGACTCGTGTGGTAGCGCATTTGAAAGGTTATTCAACTCTCCATTCAGTAATGTAAAGATTAACATAATTACGGAGTTCAATTGCTTGAATTATACATTATAAATTCGATGACTAAAATGATACTGCCAATATTTATGAGTTGCGTTGCTTCGACAACTTTATTGGAAGATAGTCCTTTCCTCTGTAAATCAACTTTAACTTTTGTAGTAAAAATTGTACTATTTGATCAAAATTCTCGTGTTAGTGATCTCATAATAAGTCACGAGGGAAAAACCAGAAAAATAAACCTTATTATACTAACCCGGCATGGTAAGTATTTGGCCTTACATTTAGTTTACTCTCAAAATTCACTACAAACTCTGATTTTATATGTAAGTTATTTTAAAATATAAATGTATCCTAATATGTTATGGACTTACAACGAAATTACAAAAACCATAGATAAATATCTTTTAAACTATCTCATATAATAGTACAAAATCCTTTATTTTAAGAGAAAAGACATCAAGGAGAATCCAAAAATGCAAAAATATACAGAGTATTCCATTTAAAAAAACATAGGTTTGTGTCACCCTGTCAATACGAGTGGCCTTGTATATTTGAAAATATATTTAGGGTATGGTCTTATCTGTGCCCCGACTTTATCTAAATAACTTTTTTCGTATCTCTTACTACAAACGAGTAATTGGACTTCCTCGCACTAATGCCCCATCCTGTATGTTGTTGGTTTTTTACTCATAACTAGGTTACTTTTTAAGCTATAAAGTGCTAAAAAAAACCAATTTGTAGGTTTTTCTAAGGGCAATAAGAGTACGTAAATATATTTTTTTAATCCCTTATTTTTTAAAAGAGTTTGAGTTAAAAGGGCTTGAACGAGTTACTAATCACCAGTGTATGCAAATTTTGAACAGCCATATCTTACCCAATTTTTATCTTACATAAAATTTAAAAAAAAACGGAGTGTTTATGCGAGTAAAAACTATATTTTTTACTGTTTGAGATTTTTCGTAACACTAATACTTTTGAAGTTGTTTTGAAAAGAGTGTAATTTTTCCAAAATTAAAAAAAAAAAGTTTTTTTAATATAAAACCAAATTTTTCCAAAAATAAGCACTTCAAACCACCGGTCAAACTTACAGATCATATTAGTAATACATATATAAAGTAAATGGTAAAGCAGTAATGATTAATTTCATTTGGCATGTTAAATAGGGGGAGATTTTCACGACTTATTATATATAAAAAAAACGGGCCAACTTTATTTTGAGCGCAACTCGCATAATTTTGATGCTACAAACTTTTATGAAGAATAAAAATAAATATATTTTTAGACGCTTTAAAAGAGTATTTATGAGTTTTCTGCGAAAAGTGCTTCATTTTTTGGTTACTTCAGCTTGAAACATTCGATTCGGAATTTTACGAGTAAGAACGTATTTTTCATGTTTTACAACTTTGCTTCTTCTTGGTTTATAGTCCAAGTGAATACACCAATTTGTTCCTTTTTTTACAGGCTACAAGTTTTCCAAGAATATTTTTTTCGATAAAGTACTTAGTTTTTTAGTTATTTGCGAAACACTGCCAGAAAACGTGTTTTTTTTTTGTTGAAAAATGCACATTTTCACTCTCAAATAACTCGAAAAGTATTAAAGCAGTTAAAAAACCTTATAGAACAAAAGTTGCTTAGAATTAGTCAATTTATCCATTTTCAGACTTATTTTAAACATATGTTTTTTCACCCCCGAGAAGGGGTAAATTTCACCCCCCAAGTAAAAGCAACCAACGGCGCAATTTAAACTTTGAAATATAGGGTAAGTACAACCTAAATCCAAATTTTCAAGCAAATCCGTCTTGCCCCTGAAAATTACACGCCAAACCGGTCATTTACTGGGCTATAAGGCCTTAAATGAACCTCAAAGTTTGAAAAGGTAAACTGATAAAATTCCATTTTCAACATTTTTTTAACAGCATAAGGCAAGCCGATAATGGTTTGTAATTTTTTTCTGGAAAAGACATACGTACATACTTTAACCCGCCAGTGGTCGCTATATGAGATTTTCTCTCACGGTTTCAGAAAATTGCCCACAACTTTTTTTCTGGGAAATTATACGCGCTGTAGTTCCTTCTAGTCCCCTAACTATCCTCCCTCGACAATCTAATAGACTCGTCCGCTCAGATAGTGACTCAGTTTACTTAGTATAACCAGATTGTTGAGTCAGTGCGCTTCATGTGAGAGATTCTCTCATCAAGCGACCACCGGCGTCACCAACTGTGTATAAAAATTAATTTTATTTTTCCCCTTAAAACCTAAAATAATATCCTTTTATGATGTAATAAAAGACGCCTTGGATGTGGTCGATGGTACAAAAATCCTATATTCTGTTTCACGAGTTAGTTGTAGATGGTCACTTACCATAATATTTTTCAATGTTAAATAGTGGCGGCATTAATAGTCACATTTTATATAAAGATAATAATAATAAAACAGAAAAACGTCGTGTCTTTTTAAAGCAAATCGCTTTATCGTTGATGAAACCTCATCTTTTTTGAAAAATTTTGTAAAGAAAGGCAAAAGTTGGATATGTGAGAGAAAATCTCACGCGCGACTACTCGCGTAACAATCTACCTAGCGACCAATGCCGGGTTAAATAAAAAAAGTTTGAGCTTTGAGACTTGAGTTAATTTTTTCATAAAAAATCTCAAAATGTAATTTTTTGAAAAATCTTAAAGTTTGACCCCTTATATCTCTGATGGGCACGAATGAAAAAATTTTAAATTTGACTGAATATTAGCCCCTAGCAAGTAAAATAAGGATTAAAATTTTGGAGTTGCAGACTTACGTAATATAGGAGTTACAGGCCTGAAAAATGGTAAAAATCATTAATTTGAGCGTTTCGAACAGGGTAATTAAAATTCAAATAAACTATCTAATGAAATAAAAATTAATGTATTTTTACCAGATTTCATAACGAATATAAATTTATACAGGGTGAGCCAAAGAAAAGAGTCCTCCTCGATATTTGGCAATATTTACCTATTACATTTTAAGGAAATGCCGAAGTAGGTCCATTTTTATATTGCAATTTTTTGGCATATAATTCATGCTACGTGACGTCATCCATCAGAGCCGATGATGTAATCGATGATTTTCTAAATGCGAATAGGGGTCGTGTGGTATCTCATTTGAAAGCGTTTTCAATTCTCTATTCAGTTTATGTTTATACATGTTTATTTCACAAATAAACATTTCTTTTCGCTTTAATTAAATCACAAATAGCCTCTCACCTAGCTCTTGACAGTTTGAACATTTTTAATTTAAGCGAAAAGCAATGTTTATTTGCCAAAATATTTATTTTTCTATATTATAACAGCAATTATTAAATGTATTTTGAGTTAAATAAATTACATACATTCATACAGAGAATTGAACACTCTTTCAAATGAGAACATGCGACCCTTATTCCCATTTTAAAAAATCATCGATTAAGTCATCACTCCCAGATGGATGACGTCACTAGTATGAAATACATATAAAAAATGTAATTTAATTATAAAAATCGACCAGTTTTGGTATTCCCTTAAAATCTAATAACTGGCAAATATTAAAGTGAACTCTTTTCCTTGGCCCACCCTGCATAAATTTGTAATTATTGTGAAATTTGGTGAAAATGGATTACTTTTTATTGCATTAGACAGTTTATTTGAATTTTAATTACGCTTCCCGCAAACGCTCAAATTTTGACCATTTTGATTTTTGACCAATTTTTTCAGGCCTGTAACTAGTATATGACGTAAGTCTGCAACTCTTAATGTTGACTCTTTATTCTACTTGCTGGGGGCTAACACTCAGCCAAATTTCAATTTTTTTCATCCGTGCCCATCAGGGATATAAGGGGTGAAACTTTGAAATTTTTCAAAAATTTACATTTTTGAGATTTTTTTTTTAAATTTGTCTAAGTCTCAAAGCTCAAACATTTTTTATTTAAAGTACTTTTCCAGAAAAAAATTACAAACCATTATCGGCTTGCCTTATGCTGTTAAAAAATGCTGAAAATGGAATTTTATCAGTTTACCTTTTCAAACTTTGAGGTTTATTTAAGTCCTTAAGGGTAGTTTGAAATTAAATAATGCCTTAGGCCGTTTTTTAGAACATACTTTTTTAAAAAGTTTGATTTTTGATTTATTGTTCTAGGACAAACCTCAGTGAAAATATTGGCTAAAGAGCGAAGCCATGTTTTCCGTGAAAATGATCGATACGCTTTAACAAAAATGGCCGTCATCGGCAAAATAATTTTTTTAAAAATAAAATGAAAGCAATTTTGTACCCTTTATAGACTGAAGTTTAAAAGGTAGAAAAATAAAAAATATTAAAAATGGTCAAGCAATTAACTTAATTTATATTGGACCACTTGACATGGATTGACCCCTCTGTTTTGTGCTATTTGGTGCCATTTTCTCTCCATTTTTGCTTTGATGTCGTCTAGCCATCGTTTTTGTGGTCTTCCTCTACTACGTCTGTGCTCGCGTGGTCTCCAATGTACGATGCTTCTCGTCCACCTTTCGATGTTTTGTCGTGCTACTTGTCTTACCCAGTTCCATTTCATTTGAGCAATTCTTCCAATCACATCTTCCACCTTCGTCCTGCTTCGCACGTCCTCATTTCGTATAATATGTTCTCTCAGAGATACTCCTAACATCGCTCGTTCGATCGCCCTCTGTGTCGTTCTCAATCTATTGGCTGATACCTATTTCCTATCTCTATTTCCTATCTCTCTTTTCATCTAACATCTAAATCATGAACTGAATATACTGAACGTACCCCGTACTCCTTACTCTCTAGATATCTGTTTTTTAATACGGAATATGCCTGCCACTTCCTACGTCCTACTGTCATGATAGTGACACTTCGTCTCTCAATTCTCAAAATAGTGGTAGTAAATTGATAAAAGGCAAAGGAGCTTGAAAATAAATCATTTTTAAAATAATAAAAATGTGTACCATTTTTATTCGGCTGCAATACGTAGGAAAAACAATCTTACTCTTTAATTAGAACAAGGAGTGCAGCCAGTCCCTTTAACTGCAGTTTTCTGCTCTTATTGGAGCGTCATCAGAAGGAACGTAGGCACTGTTCTCCTTAATCCAATCAAATTGCATCGAAAGGTTTTCCCAAATATTGCAGCCAAAGTGATGGTAATGGGTGGCTAGCGCCATCTGGCCGTAAAAATACGAAGCAAGTTTTCAATCCTAATAGCAAATAATTAATATTGAAAAATATCAAAAATCACTAAAAGATTTTTAAATTGAAAACTTACTGGTACATCCCCATGTATACGCCTCCAAGACTTCTACAATTTGCAAGTCATATGGATGCTGCAGTAAAGACGATAGGGAAGGAATTCTAAACCTTGCAATTCAAATCCCCCGTCTGCAGCCGGCTAGGAACTGAAAGATGCACCATAGTTACTCTACTGAGTAATACGAAAATAAAATAATAAAAATGTGTACCATTTTTATTCGGCTGCAATACGTAGGAAAAACAATCTTACTCTTTAATTAGAACAAGGAGTGCAGCCAGTCCCTTTAACTGCAGTTTTCTGCTCTTATTGGAGCGTCATCAGAAGGAACGTAGGCACTGTTCTCCTTAATCCAATCAAATTGCATCGAAAGGTTTTCCCAAATATTGCAGCCAAAGTGATGGTAATGGGTGGCTAGCGCCATCTGGCCGTAAAAATACGAAGCAAGTTTTCAATCCTAATAGCAAATAATTAATATTGAAAAATATCAAAAATCACTAAAAGGTTTTTAAATTGAAAACTTACTGGTACATCCCCATGTATACGCCTCCAAGACTTCTACAATTTGCAAGTCATATGGATGCTGCAGTAAAGACGATAGGGAAGGAATTCTAAACCTTGCAATTCAAATCCCCCGTCTGCAGCCGGCTAGGAACTGAAAGATGCACCATAGTTACTCTACTGAGTAATACGAAAATAAAATAATAAAAATGTGTACCATTTTTATTCGGCTGCAATACGTAGGAAAAACAATCTTACTCTTTAATTAGAACAAGGAGTGCAGCCAGTCCCTTTAACTGCAGTTTTCTGCTCTTATTGGAGCGTCATCAGAAGGAACGTAGGCACTGTTCTCCTTAATCCAATCAAATTGCATCGAAAGGTTTTCCCAAATATTGCAGCCAAAGTGATGGTAATGGGTGGCTAGCGCCATCTGGCCGTAAAAATACGAAGCAAGTTTTCAATCCTAATAGCAAATAATTAATATTGAAAAATATCAAAAATCACTAAAAGATTTTTAAATTGAAAACTTACTGGTACATCCCCATGTATACGCCTCCAAGACTTCTACAATTTGCAAGTCATATGGATGCTGCAGTAAAGACGATAGGGAAGGAATTCTAAACCTTGCAATTCAAATCCCCCGTCTTGCCCCCGAACCTTGCAATTCAAAAGACGGGGGATTTGAATTGCAAGGTTTAGAATTCCTTCCCTATCGTCTTTACTGCAGCATCCATATGACTTGCAAATTGTAGAAGTCTTGGAGGCGTATACATGGGGATGTACCAGTAAGTTTTCAATTTAAAAATCTTTTAGTGATTTTTGATATTTTTCAATATTAATTATTTGCTATTAGGATTGAAAACTTGCTTCGTATTTTTACGGCCAGATGGCGCTAGCCACCCATTACCATCACTTTGGCTGCAATATTTGGGAAAACCTTTCGATGCAATTTGATTGGATTAAGGAGAACAGTGCCTACGTTCCTTCTGATGACGCTCCAATAAGAGCAGAAAACTGCAGTTAAAGGGACTGGCTGCACTCCTTGTTCTAATTAAAGAGTAAGATTGTTTTTCCTACGTATTGCAGCCGAATAAAAATGGTACACATTTTTATTATTTTATTTTCGTATTACTCAGTAGAGTAACTATGGTGCATCTTTCAGTTCCTAGCCGGCTGCAGACGGGGGATTTGAATTGCAAGGTTTAGAATTCCTTCCCTATCGTCTTTACTGCAGCATCCATATGACTTGCAAATTGTAGAAGTCTTGGAGGCGTATACATGGGGATGTACCAGTAAGTTTTCAATTTAAAAATCTTTTAGTGATTTTTGATATTTTTCAATATTAATTATTTGCTATTAGGATTGAAAACTTGCTTCATATTTTTACGGCCAGATGGCGCTAGCCACCCATTACCATCACTTTGGCTGCAATATTTGGGAAAACCTTTCGATGCAATTTGATTGGATTAAGGAGAACAGTGCCTACGTTCCTTCTGATGACGCTCCAATAAGAGCAGAAAACTGCAGTTAAAGGGACTGGCTGCACTCCTTGTTCTAATTAAAGAGTAAGATTGTTTTTTCTACGTATTGCAGCCGAATAAAAATGGTACACATTTTTATTATTTTATTTTCGTATTACTCAGTAGAGTAACTATGGTGCATCTTTCAGTTCCTAGCCGGCTGCAGATGGGGGATTTGAATTGCAAGGTTTAGAATTCCTTCCCTATCGTCTTTACTGCAGCATCCATATGACTTGCAAATTGTAGAAGTCTTGGAGGCGTATACATGGGGATGTACCAGTAAGTTTTCAATTTAAAAATCTTTTAGTGATTTTTGATATTTTTCAATATTAATTATTTGCTATTAGTATTGAAAACTTGCTTCGTATATTTATATTCGTAACTTCGTATAAATCATTTTTATTCAATAGACGACCTTTCTCTTGGGGTAAGAATACATATTATCATATTTTAATTACATTTCTACATCAAACAGTTTTTCTAATATTTTTATATCTAACCTAACCTCCAATGTCAAAGCATGTGTTCTGATATTTTAGTTTTAAATATATCTTTTTAATTTACATATATGCACGTTTAGTAATCAAATTTTAACTAGTAGTATTCAATCTTGATTCCATTTAATTTACCCCTTGCCATCTGCTACTTTTTGAATACTTTTTGGCAAGGGTACCTTTTCTTCTTGATGTCAAACTTATACCCGTTTTGTATTCTAGTTTTTGGATAGAAATCACTTTTCTCCCTTCGGGAGCCACCTGCCTTCATCGCCGGTGATGCTACTCTTCAGGCAAAGACGACAGGATACATCGCAACTAGACTGAAGCAACCAACACCACCAGTAAACTAGAGCTGCACTGACCTGAGGCCGTCCATCTAGCCCAGGCCAAGAGAAGTCAACAGCTGTACTATTCGACATCAAGAAGATCTACCATCAAATACCACAAGCCATACATAAGTATAATCTACAAATTGTTAGTTTTTGGCAAGAATTTGAATATTTTTGTTAATGCATTTAATAAGTCATATTTTTATTATATCGTTATTGAACAATAAACATGATTGGTTAAAAATACTGTTTTGTTTGCTTCCATTCTAAATTTTCAGAGTTCATATCTAAGATTAGGACAAGACGAACACACACCTTGAGATACTGAGCTAAGCTAAGGGTGTAGTGATGGCTATTTTGGATGATTGAGGTAATATTTTTGAATACTATTTCAATTAGCTGGGGTAGCTCATCGCCTTATTTCGTTTCAATGTGTAATTTTTAACTTACGCATTACAATTTATTTTTGGGCTTTGTTAGGGATAGGATTTCATAAATTTACTAGCTAATTGGTTTTCTTAATAACCTTTGTTTTTATTTTATTGAATCGATATAAAGACCATTATAAATAATATCTTCCTCTTCTTCACTTCAAGAATTTGGTTTCAAGTCTGTTCTGTCTTCAGTCTTACATCTTATTCGAGGCTGTCCCACATCTCATCTTCCGCGTTGTTTATTATAATATGTCTTACCTGTTCTCCCTATTTTAACGTATTGTGTTGTATTCTGTTCTCATTTGTATTTCTTATTTGGTTTCTCAATGATTTGGTTTCATACAGCTGTATTCTTGGTTTTTCTTGGTTATCTTGCTTTACAGCAGCAAGTCCAAGTTTTACAGCAGAACTAATAATAGGAAAAGGCAGGACGAGAACAAAGAAATGGTTTGATAAAGAATGCCAAGAAAACTACGAGATAGTCAGAAAAAGTGAAACATTATGCTTCCACAAGAAACAACAAAATCACGACGAGAAAGAAGAAAACCAATTAGAGAAAAAAAAATAAATACAAACAACTGAAATAGGAAGAAATGGAAAGAAATGGCCAACAGTCAAATAGCCGAGCATTTTAAAAATCGGTGTCAAACGAAAAAAATGGCTTCAGACCTAACTGCTTGTCTGCGCTCAGGAAAAATAATAATGATCTAATAATCAACAAAGAGGAACTGTTCCATATATGGCAAGAACATTTAAAAAATTTACTAAACATACATCAAGGAAAATAAGATGGGGAGGATATATATCTTGGGGTTGACCTACCGATAGAGAACCCAAAAATAGACGAAAAACTGCAAACAATAACCAACTGGAAGAACGTAAGAGCTCCAGGCTTCGACAATATTCCTTAAGTACGGAGAATTTTACATAGGCAATTACACCAACTAATACCACTTAAGTACATATATGGAATGAAGAGAAAATACCAACCAAATGGCACGAGAGTGTAATAATCCCTATCCATAAAAAGGGAGACAAATACAACTGCTCTAATTATCAGGGCATCTCCCTACTCCCTACTAGTGTTGCCCAAAATCTGTCTTGGTCTTGCAGTCTTAATCTTATTCTTGCGATTTCGCAAGACCAAGACCAAGGCCGCCTAATTTTAGCAAGACCAAGACCAAGACTTACCGTGCAAGACTTGAGCAAGAACAAGACTAAGCCTGCGAGACTCTTGCGTCTTGAAGTTAGAACTGAGGGTCGTTTTAGGGAGTATTTATAAGTTCGGCTATATTCTTAAATACTCTATGACCTATGAAAACCCAAAAAAATTGTAAAAAAATTTTTGAAAATTAGATTTATGCGCATTACGAACAATACCATAAACATATAGCGAATCAAAATATTTATTAAAAAAACACTTGACATATCTGACATGTACTCAGAGGTCATTATTATAATGTAAAAACAAAATATTTTGTACATGATTTCCGAGAAGCCGACTTCTTTGGTCTGTAATTAATTGTCCAGGTTTTGAGAATAGTCATCTTCTAACATAACATAACATTCCTGCATTGCGACGCCTACAGTAATATCGAATATCGTATACAAACTCTTTAAAATGTGTCACCTTAGCTAATAGAAAATATACTTAATAAGTATATAAGTAATAATTAATTTTTTCATTATTAGTTTTCTAGGAATCCAAACACCAGAAATCTTATCGGTATACATATTATAGTAAGACTATTATGTATTGTTTATGCTGACTGTGCTATGAGGTCACTCGGCCAAACAAAATTTGCCGAAACAGCGCGGCTATTATTTCAGTATCATAATAAGATAATGATATGAGACAAAAGTAGAGATAATGCCGGATATCGTGTAAACAAAATACCGAAATATTATTTTAACGATATACACTTCTCCAAGAAATTAACGCACCACCTTAAAAACGGGTCATTTTTAATGTCTTAAATTTCCTAAACCTGTTGTCCGATTTAAGTGATTTTTTTTAATATGTTGTCTAAAGTATTCTACATATTATCATGCACTCAAAATCAGGTTTTTTGGAGACTACGCTACGTGCCGGAAACGATGAGTGTATGAAAATATATAGGTACCTTTATTCTTTATAAATATTGCTGTAATAATATTGTTGCTAGACAGATTAATTATTGTCATTGTATACCGGGTGTACCAATCAAACTGTGTTTTTTCTCACTCTGTGGAATATTCTAGCATTATTCTAACTTATTATTCAAGCATGCAATAGCATACTGAAATTAAAACCCAACTATAGCCTCATATTTTCTTAGCATTATGTTTTTTTTATTCATTCACTTATATTCGATGATAAAAAAGTTAGGTACTTTTTTAACTAGCCATGTTTTTCATTAATACAGGATGTTTTTAAATAAGTATGGCAAACTTTATTGGGTAATTCTGCACGAAAAAGTAATGACTGTTTGCTTCATAAACGTTTACTTTATAAATGCTTTGTTTCAAATAGGGGGTGTTGAAATTTTTCATACAAACTGACGATTTATTTATTGCTCTAAAACCGGTTGAGATATGCAAATAAAATTTTGTGGGTTTTAAAAGGTAGTTTTAACTTTAGTTAGTTAGAACATAGGCAGGGATCACTTAAATCGTGGGTTCAAACCCCACCCGGTGTCAGTTGTTTAGATATTTATTAATTTAGCTAGTCTTTACTATGGCTATGATATTCAAGCTTAAAATGTACCTCTCGTTACGTTGTTCTAAGATATGCAATAGGCTAATGGGCAACTGAGAGGCTTGCAAGACTCTTGCTGCAAGATCAAGACCAAGACCAAGACCAGGAGCGCAATACCAAGACCAAGACCAAGACCAGGTGTACTGGCGCAAGACCAAGACCAAGACTATCTAAGTCTCGTCTTGGTCTTGCATTTAGGCAACACTACTCTCTACTTAATACAGCGTATAAAATCTTATCGAACATCCTAAAGTAGGCTCTCACTTTTGTAGAAAATTGCATAGGAGAATACCAAGCCGGACTCAGATCAGATAGATCGACCATAAATAAGATTTTTACTCCAAGGTAACTGCTTGAAAAAGGATAGGAATTCAATAGAATTATCCATAATCTCTCCAGAGATTGTCCACAAGCATACGACAGCATTAAAGGGATCAGATGTGGAATGCAATGGCAAAACGTTCAGCACCACAAGGTGTGTAAACAGTTAACGCAAAGATTAAATATATGGTGGAACCATTTTTTTTTACCTGGTATGTAGTTGGAATGGTGCTGGTGACATGAATTTGCAATTACTGAAAGACGTGATTATTTCTGCCTTGACTGATATTATTCAAAATGATCAAATCAACAATATGATGAAGATCATTTGATTTTTCAACAGAATATTTAGACAACAATTTTCCACGACATTGGATTGGGAGGAGCAGCATCGAATGACCTCTTCGGTCACTAGATTTATTTCTCCTGGATTTTTTTGTGGGGACACCTAAAAAATAAAGTCTATAGAACACCATCCGTATCTTTAAAATATTTACGTCAACGAATTGTCAACGAATTGTCAACGAATCACTCCGCCAATGTTTCGGAATGTGAAAGAACGTTTCGAATAAACCTTTATCATTATGTAGACCCCAGAGGTCAAGAGTTTCATCATTTTTGGTTAACTAAAAAATAAGTAACCAGCTAAAAATATTTACTTTAAAATTTATTTTTTTTTATTAATCAAATAAAGCACTACACCGAAATTAAAAATTTAAAGACTAATGCATAGGGACCTGCAAGAGCTATGAAACGATATCTTTTTTAAAAAATTATATATCATTATAATATATCATATAAAATATCATTTCAAAAATGATATTTTATTCTTATGTTTTTGAGCCTTGAAAATCGTCACCTTTCGTTATTTTTTCAGTTTTAAATTGTTTATAACTAGAAAACGATCAACTTTAGAGAAAAATTACAAAAGACCTTTTTTGTTTCCAATGATCAAAAGAACCTAAAATAATATACACAGACTGAAAAAACTTGATTTTTTTATTTGCTTAAATTTTTTTTATAAATGTAGCTAAGGCTATGGTAGCTATTAATAAAAAAGGCAAGGTAGACGGAAGAAGAAACGCCAGATCGAAGAGGAAAGGCCAGGTCGCAGAAGACCGTCATGGCTTAGACACCTGTAAGAATGGTTTAACAGATCCTTTGCATCCCTTTACCGAGCTGCCATTATCAAAATTACTATAGCCAGTTTGATAGCCAACATGAACATAGCAACATGAAGAAGAAGATTATTTTGTGTTCAATTACATAAATTTCTGTAAAACTGAATATAGAGCATTATTTCATGCCACATATCAGCTTTATCCATTCAGATAAAGGATAGTTATACAAACTAAAATTAATAGAAGAAGGGGGTATGTACAGTTTTTATTTATTTTTAGAAAAAATACTAAAAATCAAAACAAATTATCAACTTTATATGTAAAGGAATGCTTATAGATTATAAATAAAACCAAATAACACAAACAATATTTTTATGATAAAAGTAGAGGAAAAAAAACTTTAACTCCCCATATCTAAAAAGGTAAGCTTTGTAGCATACCTCCTTCTTTCACTTAGGTCTTCAATTATTAGAAGAATTTTTTACTAAGCAACAACATTTTTGTTTAATTTAGTAGTATTTTTTATTTTGACGACACCCGGTTTGGGCGTCGAAACGTTAATAAAATTATTTTTTTCAATTTAATTGTGGCTTATTTCCCATCTAAATAGTTAATTATAAAAATGCCACAAGGAAATAGCTTCAGAACAACATTATTTTTTATGTTGTTCTTTTGTGTTAATATATTATTGTTTATATCCCAACAACGTTTAATTATTTATTAATACCTAAATCACTTATATATTTTTCCACAGCAGTAGGTATATAAAATCAATGTCAATAGCCGTTAGCATTTGCATGTATAACCACTAAAAAAGCTAGCTGCTCTCAACACTCTGGTGTCCAAATCTGTTAGTATTTGTAAATGTACTGTTTTTCCAAACCCTAACCGATTTCAACACCGTGGTGTCAACACGCGCTAGCATTTGTAAATGTACTGTTTTTCCAAACCCTAACTGATTTCAACACCCTGGTGTCTACACACGCTAGCATCTGTAAATATGCTACCGGTCACCAGGTAACTCGTACAGCATCTTCGATGCAAGATTCATATCCAGCGACCTCAAAAACTCCAACACAATAATTTTTAACTATTTTCATAACGAATTTCCATAAAACTCCAGGGTACGACGTAGATATAGCTCCATTCCCGGGAAATTCCCGGGATTTTTTAAAATATTTTATTTTAAATTATGATCGTACAGATAACATTACTAACACACCAAGAATAAATGATTCTGATACAATAGGCTATTGATTATGTTCAAAATAAGAGAGCTAAAAGGAATTACAACGTTAACGGGATTTTATTGTCCCATATAATCAATGGACCTCTAAATTTGAAGAAACCTCGGAGTGCTACTATTTAAATGGGTGCGTTTTTGAGAAATGGGTGAATTAGTCCCTAGGCACAGAGTGAATTAGGGTGAGTGCTATGCACTTTTGGTACAAAGTCGTCTACAGGAAAATTGTTCCAGGTTAAATTTACTATCGAAATATTACATTTTAAAGTCAAAAATATTTTTATTTACAAAAATATATTCAAAAGAAAAGCAAAAGGACAACACGAAAGAAAGCAATTTTGTTTTTGGCCCCATAACTTTTTTCCACGGGGATATAGTTATTAGTTATAGACATTGCTTCAGCAGAAATTAACTTACATTCTTTCTCTTTAAAATGACGTTTTGTAGAAGTCTCTATGATTTATATTTTCCGAAACAGGATTTTTCAAAATTCGCCGCTCACAGCATTTTTGGACCATTCTCCCCATTATTTCGCAAACATTGTTCTGTAACTTTTTCTACGCATTTCTAGGTATATGCAATGGTGTATTTATTAGAAAGAGTAGTCAGTTACCTTTAAAATGGTCTATTGTATAAGGTTGCTTGACTATTTTGAAGAAAGTTCTGCTTTTTCAAGGTTTCATATTTTTAATGATTTTTGATATTTTTTATGATTATTTTTTAAATTTCTCATTATGACTTTTTTTCTTGTACATTTAGGGATATACATTGTATAATAGAAAACATTATATTTTCTTTACTTTAAAATGGTGTATTCCAAAAAATCTAGGACTATTTTTAAACCAGATATCCGTAGGATATCCAAAAGTATCCGTAATTTGAAAAAAATTTAAAATTTTTTATTTTTTTTTTAATTAGAAGAATATAATTGCATAATTATAATATAATTTTTAATTCCAAATAATTTTTCTTAATAACACTTTTTGATATTGTGAAATATAACTCCTGGGCAAATTCATATTTTTTAACACAGGTACCTCGTACACTATTAATAAAATTTTATATCTGATGAGTGCATTTTAGGTTTCAGACTAGGCAGAGCATTTTATAAAGAATAAATTTTTTTCATAAAATTAATACTAAAAAAGTTTTCCATATGGTTCCAACTATTGCGTGTGTATTTGTCACATTTTGAAAAAGCATATCTTGTTTAAAAATAGTCCTAGAATTTGTTACAGTACACCATTTTAAAGTAAAGAAAATGAGCTTTCCTTTTTATTAAACAATATATATACCCAGATATAAAATCATTAAAAGTATAAAATTTTGAAAAACCATATCTTGCTTAAATATAGCCATACACGGCCTTCCACGATAGAATATTTTAAAGGTAATTGACTTCTCTTTCTACTAAATCTACCATTGCGTAGGTATGCCCATGATACTATAAATAACTTTATAGTATCATGGGTATACCTAGAAATGCGTAGAAAAAAAGTTACAGAACAATGTTTGCGAAGTAACAAGGAAAATATCCTAAAAACGCTGTTAGTGACGAAATTTGAAAAATCATATTTTGGAAATTGTAAATCACAGGAACTTCTACCAAACGCCATTTTAAAGAAGAAGGATGGAAGTTTTTTTCTGTGAAGCAATGCCTACACCTATATCCAAAATTGCTATCTTTCATGTTTTTTTTTGTTTTCCTTTTGGATATATTTTTGTAAAAAAACATGTTTTTAACTTTAAAATGTGGTATTTCGATAGTAAATTTAACCTGGAATAATTTTCCTATAGACGTGTTTGCACTAAATGTGCATAGAACTCACCCTAATTTGCCCTGTGCCTAGGGACTAATTCACCCATTTCTCAAAAACGCACCAATTTAAATGGTGGCACTCCGCGGTTTTTTCAAATATAGAGGTCCATTGACTATATGAAACAATAAAACTCTGTTAACGTTGTAGTTCCTTTCTAAAATACAGAATCAATAATAGCCTACAATTATCTCTGTCTGCTTAATAATCATTTTAAATTATTCCACTTAAAATATTTCTTTTTCGATTACATATATTATTTTAAGTCTTCTAATTTTAATGCTAAATCAGAATGTATCATAGTCATATCGGTCAGCATAAACATTCTCTTGTTTGATTCATTTCTGATTCATTTTGAAGCATCCAGAATTATAACATAAATATTTATTTTGAATTAAAATTATGTTTATGAAGAATTACTACATAGTAAATTTAATACGTTATTATACTGGTGCAAATCAGCTGATCAGACATTTAAAAAATGACTCACTGCACTAAAAAGCACCCCACCTACATCAACAGAAAGCGCGTTTTCATCTTAAGCAAATTTCTGTATAAGAAAAGGACCTAAAAGATAAAAAAATACAGAAAAATTAATGTTTTTTAAAACATAAATTTCAATAATAACAACGAAAATTCAGATTAAACACAAATTTATAATTTTTCTATTATTTCCTTAAAAATTTTGATTTTTTTTAATTTGTGGATTTTTCTAAAAAATTTTTAATATCTAATCAAATTTATAAGTTTTTATAATAATTGCATTGAAAAATTAAAAACAAAATTCTTCTTTTTATTTTTAAATTTCCCGATTCCCGGGAATTACCGAGAAATCCAAATTACCGACTCCCGATTCCCGGGAAATCAAATGGGCCGGGAAAATAGAGCTCTAGACGTAGATACCGCGCACCAGGTACCTCTTACAGCTTTCCGACCCGATATTCGTTTTCAGTGACCTCAAAAAACTCGGGATAACAAGTTTACACGATTTTCATAACAAATGTTCGTAAAACTCTAGAACAGTGTTTCCCAACCTTTTTTGTGTCATGCCTAGCGTTACGAGGTGTCCCGATTTGCCCGGGATGTCCCGATTTTCAGGGGTCTCGGGACACGTACCGATTTGTACCTGATCGGGACACTAAATGTCCCGATTTTCACCCACGAAAACCAATTTCAGGAGGACTTACAGTGAATTTTATAACTATGTTATAAAAACAAGGCACTCCTAAAAGCAGCAAAATCGATTGAAAAATATAATTTTAATAAAAAATAAATAATTTACTTAATCTACGATTTTTTTTGTAATTTCGTCTTATTATTATTATTATTATTATTATTATTATTATGTAGGATTAAATACAGATTATAGAAACACCTTGTAGTTGTAGTCCAGTAAATGAACGGGAAATACGACGATAGCGTGTAATTTTCAGGATCAACTCCGAATTGCATGAAAATTTGGACGGCTTGTGACGTTGGTTGCTTTTACTCGGAGGGTTACAGTCACCCCCTAGTTGGGGGTGAAAAACCGCGCTTTTAAAATAAGTCCGGAGATGGATAAATTGACTAATTTTAAGCAACTTTAGTTCTATAGAATTTTAACTTAGTTAATACTTTTCGAGTTATTTACGATTGAAAATATATTATATTTTACGACAAAAAAATCACGCTTTCAGGCAATTTGCACAAATAACTCAAAAAGTAAGAATTTGATCGAAAAAAATATTCTTAGCAAAAATGTAGATTAATATAAAAAAATGAAAAAAAAAATGGTGAACTCGTAAAGTCTGTAGACCCAGCAAAAGCAAAGTTGTAGCTCATGAAAAATACGTTCTTAGGGAGCGTTCAAGTATTACGTAACGCGATTTTTGAAGATTTTTGACCTCCCCTCCCCCCTACGTAACGCACTCTAATGAGCGTTTAACTATTGCGTAACGCAATTTTTGAAGATTTTTGACCCCCCCCCAACCTGCGTTACGTAATACTTGAACGGCCCCTTATTCGTCAAATTCCAAATCAAATATTTCAACGTGAAATAACCAAGAAATGAAGCACTTTTCGGAAAAAAACCAATTAAAACTTTTTTAATAATACTTTATTTTTATAAAAGTTTTAAAAAAGTTTCTAGCATCAAAACTAAGCGAGTTATGCTCAAAATCAAGTTGACTCCTTTTTTTTTCAGTAAAAAAATCGTGAAAATCTCACCCGACGTAGCATCCCAAATGAAATTAATTGTTACCGTTTTACAAACAATTTACTTTACTTATGTATTTTTTACCTGATTGAAAGGGCCTGAACGAGTCACTAATCACGAATGTATGCAAATTATGAACAGCCATATTTTAACCAAATTTTGTCTTACAGAAAAACAAAATGAATCTATCATATTTATAAAAGCAAAACCCACCTACTTTTTACTCCTTGAGATTTTTAGTATCCCTAATACTTTTTAAGTTTTTTTAACTAAATTTTTTTTTACCATAAAACCAAATTTTTTCAAAACTAAGCACTCCCAACCGGTAAACTTTACAGATCGTATAAACAATACACATATAAAATAAATGGTAAAGCGGTAACGATTAATTTTATTTACGGTGCTAAATAGGGTGAGATTTTCACGACTTTTTTACCAAAAAAGGAGCCAACTTTATTTGAGCGTAACTAGCTTAGTTTTAATGCTAGAGACTTTTATATAAAACAAAATTAAATATTTTTTAAACATTTTAAAAATTTTAATAGGTTTTGCCCGAAAATTGCTTAATTTTTTGGTTATTTCAAGTTGAAAAATTCGATTTGGAATTTGACGAATAAGAAAGTATTTTTGATGTGCTACAACTTTGCTTTTACTGGTTTTATAGACTTTCTGAACATACAATCTTTTTTGCTTTTTTAAAAGCTACATTTTTGCTTAGAATATTTTTTTCGATAAAATTATTCGAAAAGTATTGACTTAGTTTAAAAATTACATAGAACAAAAGTTTTTAGAGTTAGTCTGTTGATCCATTTTGGGACTTACTTTAAACGCGCGTTTTTTTTTACCCCCGAGAAGGGGTAACTGTAACTGCCACCCCCAAGTAAAAGCAACCAACGGTACAAGTTCAACTTTGAAGTAGACAGTAAGTAGAACCAAAAACCAGATTTTTATGCAATCCAGAGTTGACTCTGATAATGACACTTCCAAACGGTCATTTACTGGGCTATTGTTGTTTATTTGTCCCGATCTACAACCCTAAATCCCGATTTGTTTTTGCTTATGTACCGATTAAAAATAAATCGGACCTGGCAACACTAGTCATGCCCCACCTTAGCCTTTCTAAAATGCTTATGCCCCCTATGTAACATTAATAATTTTTAATACTAAAAAAATTTAATTGTTCACTTAAGAAATTTAAATGGTAGATTTTTTGGACGAAATAACTAGAAAATTTTTAACGAAACACAGTAAGTAAATTTTCAAAATCTGAAATAAAAACTGCGCTTGACGCTTGCTTCCCAGAGATTTTATATTAGGTTCCAATTTGCTTAACTACAGTCTCAAGTCTCCCCGTTGTGTTATATCCAGCCGATTTCTTTTTTTACTAGTATGTATGTATATCATTTATAGCACTAAATACACATTCAGCTAAATATGAATATGGAAATGGTAGCAACAGTTTTCTTGTATGTTTGGTTGAATTTGGGAATTAGATTTCTGGTTTCTCCCAAAGACATGGCATCGCATGGCCCCCACAAGGGTGGGGCTGGTGCAACTCTGGTCACAGGGCCCGGGCTCCTGGGGGGCCCAGGCCTAGCCCTGTTTTTTTTTAATTGCAGAATATTTACAGGGGATCATAGATTAAAAACTCAAATAGGCCTATATAATTATTACAAAGTCAGAGTGTTGTGAAATAATTATTAATTCTAGGTTATTGGTTATTTACGATATAATTAGGAATTAGGTGCGTACCGTACATGCTAGTTACTGTTGTTTGTATATTAGTGTACAACAGCCTGCTCGGGCCCCACACACTCCCACTTTAGCGGGAAAACAGGTGAGGTTATAACTGATGAAATTCTGTCCGCTTTAGACAATATTGGAGTACCACTTTCTGACTGTCGAGCTCAGGGATATGACAACGGCTCTAACATGCGGGGACACACTAAAGGTGTACAATCAAGAATACTTGAAAAAAACCAGTCTGCTATATTCTCTCCCTGTGGAGCACACTCGCTCAACAGAGTTGGTGTCAATGCTGCAAAACTGAACCACGACGTAGTGACATTTTTTGGTAACATTGATAGTTTCTATTCTTTGTTCTCCAGCAGCCCTGGTCGTTGGGAATTATTAAAGCAACACGTCCCTTTGTCTTTACAAAGCCTTTCCGAGACTCGTTGGAGTGAAAGAATTCAAGCTGTACGACCAATTGTCAAACATTATCCTTCGATCCTCAAGGTTTTGGACCTGCTCCTGGAAGAAAATCATTTGCCTACTTTGACTCCAGCTGCCAGAAACACAGTTTTCGCGCTGAAGAGGTACTTTGGATCTTTTAAAGGCCTCTTGACATCATTGTTTTGGCACAAAATCTTGGCCTCCATTGATCAAAGAAATGAGATCATACAAAGGAAAGGAATTTCCTTAAACACAGAAACTCAACTGATTAAAGATTTGTTAACTGAATTGCAGACCCTAAGAGATTCATGGGAAACCATTCTTAACGAAGCAAAACACGTCGCCGGTGCAGTTGGCATTATACCAGAATTCTCTCTCAAAAGAAAATCTAGTGTTGAAAATACGCCCGAGCAACTTCAGCAACAAGCTTCACAGGACTTCAAATCTTCTGTGGTCTTTCCTGTTTTGGATTTCATCATGACTGATTTGAAAACCAGATTTGCAAGCTGTGAAGAAATTTGTAACCTGTTTGCTCCAGTGTTAGGTTTCATGGATCTAGACAACGAGGAACTGAAACTTAAAACTGCCAATCTCGTTGCATATTACCCTTCAGACTTTGCTGATCCAGAAGCCCTATTTGAAGAAACTCTTCATATGAAGAATGTATTTGTAACAGTGTTCCAGTCAGAAAAGGACCCATTGAAGCTTCTAAACTCAATATATGAGAAAAACCTCCAGCCCATTTTCTTGAACCTGTGCACAGCTATACGACTTTTCTGTACAATCCCAGTGACAGTTTCAACGGCTGAAAGGTCTTTTAGTAGGTTGTCTAATTCACTTAAAACTTGGCAACGAAGCACAACTGGCCAAACTCGTCTGAACCATCTGGCAATGTTGGCAATTGAGAATGAATTGGCCAAAACTGTTGACTTTTCTGATGTTATAAATGATTTTAGTGAAAAGAAAGCTAGGAAATCTATGATTAAATAGACTATCAAACATCAAAGTAAGCGTTTTCTTGTCAGTGTATTAAACACTTAAAAAACATTTTAATTGTTTAGCTCCTAACTTTCTTATAATCTCATTCTTAGTATTTTGTCAACTTGAATTTTATTCTTGGTCAGTAAGGGAAATCAATCTCAAAATGGAAATGTACTGTACTTTCAGTAAAATATAAATGATTTACTTTATGTTTGCAACAATTTTGTCAATAAAGTTTGGTTTTTAGATTAAAATAATAGCCTTAATTATTCCTTAATATCAATAATCATCAGTTTAAATAAAATTTGTAAACTAAAAAATTACCATGTAAATTGTTGAAACATAGCATAACACGCGAACATAGGGGGGCCCGAGCCTGATCCTGGTTACAGGGCCCGCAATGGAATGTGGGGGCCATGTGGCATCGTTCCTTTTATGTTACCTAAATAAAGTTTTAACAAGTTATCATTTTGCAATTCTGCAAGTTCTTCTTGATACTACATATTTGATATATCAGACAAATCCACTAACATTGTCTGTTAGTGGATTTTGTTTGGTTTTGGTAGCAATTTGTTTTGACAGAAAATCTTTCCCTTAAATACCTCACATTTTTGGAGCCAATGATCCAATAAAACTGTTCAAAGTCTTTGTTATTAATATGTTTCTGACATAACTCAATATGGATAATGAATCCAAATATCTTTGCTTTTGTATCGACAAGAGTTTTATTTGTTGCTTGAAGTTGCTTAGTTAATATATTTAGTTTTTCAAAGACATTGGCTAAATAGCTCACAAGTGCTTTATTATCGATTGTTGATACATATTTGTTTCAGGTTTGTCGCTTAAAAAATCACTAAGAATATCAAACAATTCCATAAATGTTTTCAAGCAGTTCCCATTAGATAGCCATCTTACATCAGTATTAAGTAAGATTCTCATATTATGGTCTTCATTATATTCTTCACAAAATAGATTGAAGACAGGCTCACATTTGGCATTAGCTTTAATAGCATTAACACACTTTATTACTGAATGTAGTACTCCATTTAGAACATGCGAGATGTTTTTAGCTACCAAGTGTTTCCTGTGAATATCACAATACAGAAGACTCATTTCTGGATTCGCATCTTTCACAAAAGCAGCCATTTTTCTTGCCCATCGTATTAGGAGCACCATTTGCGGCACAAGATGATATTTTTCCTTGGTATATCACTGACAGCTAAATAAGTTTTTAGCTTATTATATAATATGTATATCTTACATTTCTATATCTTTCACAGAACATTTCTTCGAAAAATGCCCTTTATCAATATATCTTACGTAAGGTATTAATATTGCCTCATTTTCTCAAATTTGACTCGTATAAAATAAAATATATAAATATAATATATATATATATATATATATATATATATATGTATAAAATATAATTATCTTTATTTTTGTTTATGTACAATTATGTCGTAAAGTTAATAATAAATGGGACAATTTAATAAATATGCTTCCCCTCCGCTTCCACTATTTTCCTCCTTAACTCGGAGAATATTGAGAGCATAAAAAAATTTGTAAAAAAGAAATTGCGTTTCCAACAATTTTAGTTCCAACCGTTTTTGTCGAAAAGTTGAAAATGGCGGAGATATTAAGCAACAACGGTTCTCCTTTAAAATCAATATGGCGGCTAATGCAACCGCGGAATTCAGTCGAGATTTTAAATTTACACTACTATTGATCTCCCCTAAAGGATAGAATTATAAAATTTGGGGCAGCTCGGAAAAAAGATTCAATTCAGTAATTATGCTCCCCCCACCACTTTTTACTATTTTCCCACTTAACTCGGAAAATATCAACCGCATGAAAAAAATTGTTAAAAAGAAATTGTAGGAAATCATATTTGGAACAATTTAAGTTGAAAATGGCGTAGATATTGAACAAAAACAATTGCTACAAAATCAATCAGGTCTTACGCTCGCGCCATTATCGCATATAATGCTACCTTAAATATTAACTTTAGCAAAACAATGAAAGAAACTAAAATTGTGTAGAATTCAATTCTCTCTTTTTTTTGTATAGGAACATTTTTGTCGTAAAACTAACAATAAACGAGATAATTCAATAATTATGCTCTATTTATGTATAACTGTCACTATTTTCCGCTATAACTCGGAAAATATCGATGACACGAAAAAATTGTAAAAAGAGAAATGATAGAAAATTACATTTTCAACAATTTTGGTTGTTACACTTTTTGTCGAAAAGTTGAAAATGGCGGAGAGATTGAGCAAAAACGGTTCTAGTTTAAAATCAAGATGGCGGCTAACGCAATAGCGGAATTCAGTCGAGATTTTTAATTTACACTATCATTGACCCTTCTTAAAGATTAAAAAAATAAAATTTGGGGCAGCTCCTAATGCAAGGTTAGGCCTGTTATTCGTCTAACCCGACTGGACTATATGGTCATCTATATTAATAAAATCTTTATGTTTCCTGCAGCCGATTTTGATGATATACATAGTTATAAACAAATGAAGATCAAAAAACAGTAAATTTTTGCTTTTTTCGTCTATAACCAAAAAGTTAAGCATTTTATACAAATTTGAAAGTAAGAAACTCATAGATCGTCTAAAAAATTTCAATGTGGCGTTCGCTGAATATGTCTATCCTTATTGGTTGCTTAGAAAATTGCAAAATAAATCATAAATTTTGAGTTTTTATAAATATTCATAACTTATGTAAAAATTATATTAGAACCTTCTTATTCCACGAATTGCTGAGACTTCTGGTGGTTAAATTATATTTTAAATTTTAAAGCAATTGGTCAAATAGTTTAAAAGTTATTTAATTTGTTTTCCCCAAATTCATTTTTTTGCAACACTATAAGTCAGAAAATTATGAGGTTACAGTAAGTCTTCTGACAGTTTATGGAAGAAAAACATTTATACTATTGACTTTTTATATTTATACTATTAAAAAAAATGACAAAAAGTAATTTTAAATAGTGTAAAATTATTTTGCAAAACCACGTCGATTTTTTGCTTACTTATAAACAATTAAAATAACTTTTTAACCGTTACCCGTAGAAAAATTATTTTTTCATATTTGGAAAGACTGAACTTTTATACACATTTAGAAAGAAAAACAATTGTCCTAGGACAATTAGGGACGAAGTTAGCCCCCCTTTTTTTAATTCACATTTCCTTGCAAAATAAATTTGCAGTATTTAGAATTATTTTTGTCATTTTTTTTAATTAAATTAATAGCATAAATCTTCTTCTTTCATAAACTATCCAAAGTATAAGTGTAACTTCATCATTTTCTGACTTATAGCGTTGCAAAAAAAATTAATTTGGGATAAACAAATTAAATACCAAAATTTGGGATACTCAAATAGAGGTGCTTGCGGCACTCTCTGATTGGACTAGAATATCGCGCGGCTGTAGTTTCGTGTTGCAACGACATTGAAAATGGTTATTCATTTTTGATTTACTTTACTCTGTTTGGAGTACAAAGGGAACTATTCTCGTTGGAACTTTACCGCGCTGAGCAGATGGAACGTGAATTATATATTGTAAAATTCCCTCATCTTCCTTAGTCTCGGCATCCGTATGGCTTGCAAATTGTAGAAGCCTCGGAGGTGTAACCAGAGAAGGTTCCCATTGTTTTCATTCTGGTGGGATGTAGAGTAGCATTATGTTGCTTTATATGCCATTAGAGTGAAAACTTAGACTTTTGATAGCAGTTGCCGCTAGGGCATCTATGCCATTTCGTTCGTTGCGATCCGTGACTGCACGCCGGGGTTTGTTTTGGTTGGATCGGGGAGAGCAGCATATGTGCCTCCTGATGAGAGACTAATAAGTTTCGAAACCGGTAGAGGTACTTGCGGCACTCTCTGATTGTTCTAGAATATCGCGCGGCTGTAGTTTCGTGTTGCAACGACATTGAAAATGGTTATTCATTTTAAATTAAATACCTTTTAAACTATTTGACCAATTGTTTTGAAATTTAGGGTATGATTTAAGCACCAGAAGTCTCAGCATTCCGTGTAACAAGAACGTTCTAAGTTAATTTTTACGTAAGTTATGAAAATTTATAAAAACTCAAAATATGATTTATTTTGCAATTTTCTAAGCAACCAATAAGGATAGACATATTCAGCGAACGCCATATTGAGGTTTTTTATACGATTTATGAGTTTCTTACTCTCAAATTTGTTTAAAATACTTAACTTTTTAGTTATAGACGAAAAAAGCGAAAATTTACCGTTTTTTGATCCTCATTTGTTTATAACTATGTATATCATCAAAATCGGCTGCATCAAACATATAGGTTATTAATATAGATGTCCATACTAATCAAAAAATTTGGTTTCGGCCTGGAGGGGGTTGTGTCACCAACAGGATATTTTTTCCCTTATTTCTCTGAACTATAATTCGATGACTATCAACTTTTGAGAAAAATGAAAAGCGACATTATTGTTTAAAATGGCCCAAAAAATAAAAAAAATTCTGGGGCAAGATATGTGATCTTTTGAATTTGTTTAAAAAAATTGTTTAAACAATTTCTGCCAAAATTTTCGCCCGGCATCGTCACTCGTCTGGTTTGTCTAAATACTCTGGGTTAATTAGCAAAATTCATGGAAAAGTTATTTACCAGCAATTTTATTGCTGGAATCAAATTATAAGATCCTATATATTAATAATATAGGTATGCAAAGTCCGCAGATAGTGTGCTATTTTTTTTATAAACAAAATGGCGCCGACAAATCGTATTTTTTTCAATTCTTGCTCTAGAACTCCAAAGATTTTAACATTAAAACAAAAACACCAAAATAAAAATTCACCGCAATTAAATTTTGCATTAAGATATGTTTTTGTCGATTTGCACCGACGAAAATTTTCCTCGGAAAATGCGAGTTTTCCCAACAAAAACTCTATTCTCAAATAAAGTTTTAGGTAAGTAATTATTAATCAATAATTAAATAACTTAGTGACATCAAAGCTTTCTTGGTATAGATTGTAATTCCAGAAGCCGGTGAAAATTAAACGAATATTTTAGCAACAATTCAATTGTTAATTAACAATTTACGATCGCAATAATAACCAAAATAATCATGACGCATTGATCAAACTTATAAAGATTATAAATATGAGATGCTTATTTAATATTTTATCGACAAAATAAAAATTTTTCGTTTTTTGCATAATTATTAAATTTTGAAAAAAAAAATAGTTATAATACGCTGGTCTAATTAGTAAAGTACAAAGAAAGGTTATTTACCAGCAATTTCATTGCTGGAATCGAATATGATGATCCTATATATTAATAATATAGGTATGCAAAGTCCACAGATAGTGTGCTACTTTTTTTATTAACAAAATGGCGCCCCCAAATCGTGTTTTTTTCAATTATTGGTCTATAACTCCGAAGATTTTAACTTTACACCAAAAACACTCAAAAAAAAATTTACCCTAATTTAATTCTACATATAGGCATGTTTTTCCCGATTTGCTCCGACGGAAATTTTCCTCGAAAATGTGGGTTTTCCCAACAAAATCTCGAATTTTCAAATAAATTTTTTGGGCACGTAATTATTTATCAATAATTAAGTAACTTGGTGAAATAAAAGCTTTCTTGGTATAGATTATAACTGCAGAAGCCGGTGAAAATTAAACGAATATTTTAGCAACAATTCAATTGTTAATTAACAATTTACAGTCGCAATAAAAACCAAAATAATCATGAGACATTGATTAAAATTAGAAAGATTATAAAGATGTGATGCCTATTAAATATTTTGTCGACAAAATATAATTTTTTTATTTTTTGCATAATCTTTAAATGTTAAAAAATAGTTATAAACAAATTAACATTTCTCAGAAATTATTTATTATATTCTAATTTTAAAAAATACTTAAAATGCGTATTTCAAAGGTCTTGAAAATGAATGCTTCAAAAATGTTTTCCAACCATTTGCAAAAAAGTTATGAAAGAGCAAAGTAAATATACGATTGCTCCGTTGTTTATAATTTGATTTAATTAATTACAAAGAATATCAAATATAAGTTCAATGGTTCTATTTTAATCAAAGATTAAAAATACTTTTTTTTGTAATTTTTAGCGCGAAAGTAAGCTTGATACAGAGCCGGAGATGTTCACTCGAAGCGACTGACACGCTTTAAACTCGCGCGAGTTGTGTATGTGGACGGGTATAATACATAATACATAGCTACGGTACGGTATTAGTCTACTTTCGCGCGTGTAAATTACAAAAAAAAAATATTTAGTCTTTAATTAAAATATAACCATTAAACTAATAATCTATATTTTTTGCAAGTAATTAGCTTGTACTTTAAACTCACTTTTACGCTTTGAAAGAATTAAAAAAAATTATAAATAACGCAGTAATCGTATGTTTACTTTGCTGTTTCATAACTTTTTTGCAAATGGTTGTAAAAAAGTTTTAAAACATTCATTTTCAAGATATTTGAAATACGCATTTTACCTATTTTTTAAAATTAGAATATAATAAAAACTTTCTGATAAACGTTAATTTGTTTATAACTATTTTTTTAAACATTTAAAGATTAGGCAAAAAAATAAAAAATATATATTTTGTTGACAAAATGTTAAATATGCATCTCATCTTTATAAGATTTCAAAGTTTGATCAATGTATCGTAATTATTTTGGTTATTATTGCAACCGTAAATTATTAATTAACAATTGAATTGTTGCTAAAATATTCGTTCAATTTTCACCAGCTTCTGGAAGTATAATCCAAACCAAGAAGGCTTTTAAGTCACCAAATTATTTAATTATTGGTTGATAATTACTTATCTAAAACTTTATTTGAAAATTAAAGATTTTGTTGGGAAAACCCGGATTTTCCGAGGAAAATTTTCGTCGGAGCAGATCGGAAAAAACATATCTCTATGCAGAATTTAATTGCGGTGAATTTTTATTTGAGTGTTTTTGTTGTAAAGTTAAAATCTTCGGAGTTATAGAGCAATAATTGAAAAAACACGATTTTCGGGCGCCATTTTGTTTATAAAAAAAGTAGCACACTATCTGCGGACTTTGCATACCTATATTATTAATATATATAATCATAAGCTTCGATTCCAGCAATAAAATTGCTGGTAAATAAATTTTTCCAAAAATGGCCTATTCTCCGATAATCAGCCCAGACTAAAATGGGACACTTTTGAATAGGAATCCGCATTCTGCAAATCAACCGAAAAATCGCAAAATTTTTCATACTGGAGCGACTTCACAACATGGACTAAAACCGCGTGAATGAAATCGAAATCGATAAAAAAATCGTCACAACAATAATTATTGTCTGTCTAGCGATCCGCAGATTCGACTACACACGCTGGTAATTTATGATCAATGGTGACCTGAAATGGTGGGTAATGGTAGACTCATAAAATTGCATAAACGCTTTGGTTTGACTTTGCAGCTACACCTACCTAAGACGGTATTGTGCAAAATGCACCCCACTACAACGCACTTTAATAAAATTCCTTTCTGTACAATTTGGGCGATTAGTATGATATAGTGATAAAGTTTGATTAGTTTTTGTGGACACGGAATGATGGTGCGTCTTTGTTTATGTTTATTTTTGTGATTTACATAGATAGTTTCATTTGTATTCTGTGTACGGCGGCGTCGAAGTAAGAATTGGCTAAGTCGAAAAATCGTTTCTTTGGAAAGTTTTCCAAATATATTTTTAAATCAGATTAGTATACAATAAGAGTAAGCAGGCGGTATGTAATAATATTAATAATTTAATAGGTTACTTATAACATTATATGAACTACTTAAATATAATTTCTACTGTTATAAATTATTTGTCGCATGTCGGCTTTTTAAATATCTTTTGAAGTTAAGCGGAAAATTATGAAATAATCTTTTTATAACCTTTGTTTTTATTCCTTGATTTAAAATGAACAGCTTCGTTTTAATATTATACTTCATAGTATAATAATATACTCAACATTAATATCCCAAGAAACTCAGAAGAAATTGACAATAATGCGACAATTTTTCGAAAATTTATTGCCTGTTGCCTGACAATAGACAAGTAGTCTGGGCTGATTATCGGAGAATAGGCCATTTTTGGGAAAAGTTATTTACCAGCAATTTTATTGCTGGAATCGAATTATAAGATCCTATATATTAATAATATAGGTATGCAAAGTCCTCAGATAGTGTGCTACTTTTTTTTATAAACAAAATGGCGCTCGAAAATCGTGTTTTTTTCAATTATTGCTCTAGAACTCCGAAGATTTTAACTTTACAACAAAAATACTCAAATAAAAATTCACCGTGATTAAATTCTGCATAGAGACGTGTTTTTCCCGATCTGCTCCGACGAAAATTTTCCTCGGAAAATGCGGGTTTTCCCAACAAAATCTTTAATTTTCAAATAAAGTTTTAGATAAGTAATTATTTACCAATAAATAAATAATTTGGCGACTTAAAAGCCTTCTTGGTTTAGATTATAGTTCCAGAAGCTGGTGAAAATTAAACGAATATTTTAGCAACAATTCAATTGTTAATTAATAATTTACGGTCGCAATAATAACCAAAATAATTATTATACACTGATCAAACTTTGAAATCTTATAAAGATGAGATGCCTATTTAACATTTTGTCGACAAAATATAAATTTTTTATTTTTTTGCATAATCTTTAAATGTTTAAAAAAAATAGTTATAAACAAATTAACATTTCTCAGAAAGTTTTTATTATATTATAATTTTAAAAAATAGCTAAAATGTGCATTTCAAATATCTTGAAAATGAATGCTTTAAAACTTTTTTGCAACCATTTGCAAAAAAGTTATGAAATAGCAAAATAAACATACGATTACTACGGTGTTAATATTTTTTTTTAATTCTTTCAAAGCGCAGAAGTGAGTTTAAGGTACAAGCTAATTATTTATAAAACAATATCGATTATCAGCTTAATGGCTATATTTTAATTAAAGATTATAAATATATTTTTTTGTAATTTACACGCGCGAAAGTAGAATAATACAGTACCGTAGCTACCCGCCCACATACACAACTCGCGCGAGTTTAAGCGTGTCAGTCGCTTCGAGTGAACATTTTATCTCCGGCTCTGTATCAAGCCTACTTTCGCGCTAAAAATTACAAAAAAAAAGTATTTTTAATCTTTGATTAAAATATAACCATTGCACTAATTTTTGACATTCTTTGTGAGTAATTAGATTGTACCATAGACTCACTTTTAAGGTTTGAAACAATTAAAACAAATTATAAACAATGGAGATATCGTATATTTATTTTGCTGTTTCCTAACTTTTCTGCAAATGGTTGGAAATTTTTTTTAAAGCATTCATTTTCAAGACCTATGAAATACGCATTTTAAGTATTTTTTAAAATTAGAATATAATAAACAATTTCTAAGAAATGTTAATTTGTTTATAACAATTTTTTTAAACATTTAAAGATTATGCAAAAAAATGAAAAATTTATATTTTGTCGACAAAATATTAAATAGGCGTCACATATTTATAATCTTTCTAAGTTTGATCAATGTCTCATGATTATTTTGGTTGTTATTGCGACTGTAAATTGTTAATTAACAATTGAATTGTTGCTAAAATATTCGTTTCATTTTAACCGGCTTCTGAATTTATAATCTATACCAAGAAAGCTTTTATTTCACCAAGCTATATAATTATTGATAAATAATTACTGGCCCAAAAAATTTATTTGAAAATTCGAGATTTTGTTGGGAAAACCCACATTTTCCGAGGAAAATTTTCGTCGCAGCAAATCAGGAAAAACATGCCTCGATGTAGAATTAAATTGGGGTGAATTTTTATTTGAGTATTTTTGGTGTAAAGTTAAAATCTTCGGGGTTATAGAGCAATAATTGAAAAAAATACGATTTGTCGGCGCCATTTTGTTTATAAAAAAAGTAGCACACTATCTGTGGACTTTGCATACCTATATTAATAATATATAGGATCTTATAATTCGATTAAAGCAATAAAATTGCTGGTAAATAACCTTTCTTTGTACTTTACTAATTAGACCAACGTATTATAACTATTTTTTTTTTCAAAATTTAAAGATTATGCAAAAAAAAGAAAAATTTATATTTTGTCGATAAAATATTAAACAAGCATCTCATCTTTATAATCTTTATAAGTTTGATCAATGTATCATGATTATTTTGGTTATTATTGCGATCGTAAATTGTTAATTAACAATTGAATTGTTGCTAGAATATTCGTTTAATTTTCACCGGCTTCTGGAATTACAATCTATACCAAGAAATCTTTGATGTCACTAAAATATTTAATTATTGATTAATAATTACTTACCAAAAACTTTATTTGAAAATTATAGTTTGCGTTAGGAAAACCCGCATTTTCCGAGGAAAATTTTCGTCGGAGTAAATCGTGAAAAACATATCTCTATGCAGAATTTAATTGCGGTGAATTTTTATTTGGGTGTTTTTGTTGTAAAGTTAAAATCTTCGGAGTTATAGAGCAATAATTGAAAAAAATACGATTTGTCGGCGCCATTTTGTTTATAAAAAAAGTAGCACACTATCTGCGGACTTTGCATACCTATATTATTAATATATAGGATCTTATAATTCGATTCCAGCAATAAAATTGCTGGTAAATAACTTTTCCATGAATTTTGCTAATTAGCCCAGAGTAAAGAGAGCCCGCAGGGCTCGAGTGACTATTGACGAATGGAAACAAGTTTGAGAACAATATTGGAGCACTATTTTCTTATTTATTCTTACTATTGTGTGATATTCGACAGATTATTTTTTAATACTTACATATAAAATTCAAGTCTTTGTATAAAAACATTCAGTGACATTTGTCCCAATTAATGTGACATACAGTTTTCAACTTGTCAAAGTGAACAGCGCAGTTTAGCAAATATGCAGCCGAAATATCAATAAAATATTAGTTATTATTATTTATAAATACAGTTTTATTCATGAAATAATTTTACCGAAGTACACTCGAGCGCTTAAAATTGCCGATTTGTGTTCTCCTTGTGATAATTTGACATTAGATGCAGAACTAAAAGTTACCCAGAGAAAGAAAACCTATATGTACCTAAAATATAATATATGAGCACTACAGGCCTAGCAGGCCCATGGTTTGGAGTACTATTCTCTTCCATTCTCGCTTATCGTTAGCTTTCCTTTTCCAGTTGATTATGTTAAGTCTTGTGATGTCTTCTTTGACCTCATTGCTCCATCTTGACTTCGGTCTTCCCCTTCTCATTCTTCCTGTCAACGCACTAGATATTATCATTTTTGGGACTCTCACTGAACTCATTCTCTGTACGTGACCCATCCATCTAATTCTTTGAGCTCTTGTTACTGCTAGTATATTAGGTTCTTGATAAAGCTCTGATAGCTCCTTGTTTGTTCTTCGCATCCATTGACCGTTTACGTTCTTCCCACCAAAGATTTTGCGCAGCACTTTTCGCTCCCAAACTAATAGCATTTCTTGCTGTTTTTTTGATATAATATAGTCCATGTCTCAGACGCAACTATATTAGTTATACAGAGTGAGTTTTATGTATGGAAACACTCAATTATCTCGAAAACGGTTTGCACGATTTTAATAGATTTTGGTAGGTAGGGGTTATCTAATGCGGCCGATATTATAGTGCTAATTAAATTGTTGTCATATTTTCCGTTTTTCTGGAAATCTAATGATCTTATTTCAAATAGAACACCCTATATATTTTTTGCGTTCTGAATTCCTTAAGAAATACTGATTATTTTTCATGTTATATTCCCTATACCTAAATGCCATAATTTCGGAGTTATTGCTACATTTATTAAAAAAAAATTAAACAAATTATAAAAATCAATTTTTTTGACAAGGGTAAACACTATTTTAGGTTATTTGGATCATTGGGAACAAAAAAGATCTTTTGTAATTTTTCTCTAAAATTAATCGTTTCCGAGTTGTAAACAATTTAAAACTGAAAAAAATCGAATAATGACGATTTTCAAGATTCAAGAACACAAATTAAAAATGTTATTTATGAAACTGAGAAGTACCCAAATTCAAGCTAAGCCTTATTTTATCAGTTACCGATAAGTAATTTGAGACTTGTTTCGTTTTAAAACATTGGTTTTTAGTTGTTAATGCCCGTCCTCCCATATACACTTCATTAAAAATTAAAAAGCAATATTATAGAATAAAATGAGGCAAAAAATATTATGGCAAGCTATTAGAAGAAGACTTAAACTTGCATTTAGCTACTTTGTAATTTCAAAAATTATATTTATTACTTGTGTTCTTGAACCTTAAAAATCGTCATTATTCGATTTTTTTCAGTTTTAAATTGTTTATAACTCGGAAACGATTAATTTTAGAGAAAAATTACAAAAAAACATTTTTGTTTCCAATGATCCAAGCAACCTAAAATAGTGTTTACCACGGCCAAAAAAATTGATTTTTATAATTCGTTTAAAATTTTTTTTGAAAATAAATGTAGCAATAACAACGAAATTATGACATTTAGGTATAGACAATATAACATAAAAAATAATCAGTTTTTCTTAAGGACTACAAAACGCAAAAAATATACAGGGTGTTCTATTTGAAATAAGGAAGTTCATTAGATTTACAGAAAAACGGAAAATATGACAACAATGTAATTAGCACTATAATATCGGCCGCATTAGAAAACCCCCACCTACCAAAACCTATCAAAATCTTCCAAGCCGTTTTTGAGATAATTGAGTGTTTCCATACATAAAACTCACACTGTATATATCAAGAGAAAGAAAACCTGTATGTACCTAGTCCAGGGAAATAAGATTTTACTCGTGACACTGACACGGCAAGGAAAACCACAGTTGTTTTGAATAATATTAGTCTGGGCTGATTATCGGAGAATAGGCCATTTTTGGGAAAAGTTATTTACCAGCCATTTTATTGCTGGCATCGAATCTTATGATTGTATATGTTACAGTTCAAGTTGATTATCCAGTTGGAGTTGACTCCAACTAGTTGGAGTCGACTCTAACGGCTGGTTTCAGTAAAAGTTGATTATAAATATAAAATGAAGATGTATATTCAACATTTACTAGTAAAAGTAGACTCCAACTAGGAAAAGTATACTCTTCCCAATGCCATTTAGTAAAAGTTGATTCTGATTCACACAAACAGCCGATTCTAGAAATTAAATTAATGTTACTGAATATGTTCAAATTAGTCTAGGCTGTATCGTCGTCCCCGTTAGTGAAATTGCTCCGATTCGAATTTTTTGCACAAACTTACTCAAAAAGAGGTCCTTATAACAAATCTACTGGGTGCCAGGCAGTACCTTGATCGATAAATTGTTTAAACAATTTTTTTTAGACAAATTCACAAAAATAATTTTTTCACTTCGAACAATTTTTTTAGATCATTTGAGTTATTCTGAGCAAAAAAAGGTATTTTGTGATTTTTCTCTAAAATTGATTGTTGTCGAGTTATAAGCGATTTAAAATTTGAAAAATGCAAAAATAGCCATTTTCAAGGCTTAATAACTCGGTTAAAATCCATTATTATGAAAGTCAGAAAGTGACCAAATCAAAGTTTATAGCCCCCTGTACAAGATCCAGCAGAAATTTTTGTCACTATTTTATTACTAAGCTTTATCTTTAATTATTAACAATGAGCGCTAAGTACGTATTAGGCGGCCGTCAATGGTGAGTGCTAAAGAGATGCACCATTTGGGCTGTCCAATGGTGAATCTCACTCGCACTCACATTGACGGCCGCCTCAATACGCGCTTAGCGCTCATTGTTGATAATTAGAAAAAATATCTTATTAATGAAATAATGACAAAAATTTCTTCAGGATCTTATAGAGGTAGCTTTAATCTTTGATTTTTTTTAGTTTCTGACTTTCATAATATACAGTGAGCACGTAAAGGTTGGAATAAATTCATTTTCTCGAGAATGGACGATTTTAGAAAGAAATCCCGAAACAGGTCAATTTTTATTTTTAAATTACGACTTTTTGGCATATATACCATAGTAGTGACGTCACCCATCTGGGCGTGATGACGTCATCGATGATTTTTTTAAATGGGAATAGGGGTCTTGTGATAGCTCATTTGAAAGGTAATTCAATTCTCTATTCAATAATATAACTAATAACATAATTTTTTATACAGGGTGCCCAAATTTTTTTATTTTTTTGATTAAATTTACTGACATAAAAAGAAGAATGCAAGTAATTTATCTAATTCAAAATACATTTTACTGCTCTCATAAAACAGAATAAAATGTTTATTTGAAAAATAATCATTGCTTTTAGCTTAAATTAAATGTTCAAACTGTCAAGAGGAAGGTGGGTGGCTGCTTTAATACTGAATTTAAGCAAAAAACAATATTTTTATTTGTCAAATACACATTATTTTATGTTTTCTGATAGGAGTAAAATGTATTATGAGTTAAATAAATTACACACATTCTTCTTTTTGTCAAAAAATTTAATTAAAAAAAAATATTTTTTGGACACCCTGTACAAATAATAATGTTAATGTTTATATTACTGAATAGAAAATTGAATTACCTTTCAAATGAGCTATCACATGACCCCTATTCTCATTTAAAAAAGCGTAGATGACGTCATCATTCTAGAAATTAAATGTTACTGGAAATAATTATGTTCAAATTGTGATATTTATATTCTAGGCTGTATCGCCGCCTCCGATAGGTAAATTATTCCAGTTCGATTTTTTTGCACAAACTTACTCAAAAAGAGGTCCTTATAACGAATCCACAGGGTGTCAGATGGTACTGTGGTCGAAAAATTGTTTAAACAACTTTTTTAAACAAACTCACAAAAAAAATTCATTTAGGACAATTTTCTTTACATCATTTGGGTCATTCGGAGCAAGGTGAAAAGAGGTCTTTTGTGATTTTTCTGTAAAATTTATTGTTCATACTTGTTTATTGTTATATTTATTTCAAAATACGAAAATGACCATTTTCAAGGTTTAATAACTCAGTTAAAAATTATATTAGTCACCGAAAGTGACGAGAAAGTCACCGAAAGTCACGAGAAAGACCGACAGTCACCAAATAAAATTGTAACGACCCCCCTACAAGATACTGAAGAAATGTTTGTTATTATTTTATTACTAAACTAAGGGGTTATTTTTAATTATTAACAATGAGCGCTAGGAGCATATTGAAGCAGCTACCAATGTGAGTGCGAGTGAGATGCACCATTGCACCATTTTGACATTTAAAAATTCAAACTTCTGTCAAACCACAAAAACACTTTTTTTGTAATTTATTGCTCACATGTCATCACCATGACAAGGCGAAAGTTCTTCTTCTTGTGGTGCTTTCTCCTTTAGTGGAGGTTAGTGACTACACTGCAGCACAATGCGGCTCTAAACAAAGATGTTGAATCAAGGCCGGTCCAGTCTCTGATATTTCTAAGCCATGAAATCTGGCGCCTACCGGGACCCCGTTTTCCTTCAATTTTACCCTGGATGATCAGTTGCGTGAGGCGGTACTTTTCGTTTCTCATTATGTGTCCCAGGTAGCTAACTTTTCTGACTTTAATGATTTTTAGCAGTTCCCTACCTGTACCTATTCTCCTCAGAACATATTCGTTGGTGGTGTGGGTTGTCCAAGGTATTTTCAAATCACTTCTATAAAGCCAGAGTTCAAAGGCGTCCAACTTGTTCATCAGTATTGTGTTGTGTCCAGGCCTCCGTTCCATACAAAAGTATTGACCACACATAGTAATGCAGAAAACGACATCTAAGGTTGATATTAATGCTACTGTTACAAAATAAGCTTTTCATTTTGATAAACCCCTGTCGGGCTACCTATATTTTCGCTCTTGACTTCTTGTTTATAATCAAGTTGATTGTTGAACCAGCAATCAAGATATTTGTACTGGCTTACGTATTCAAGCTGTTGGTGTTTCACATATTTATTGGAAGAGGTAAATTTTTGTTCCTTGATATTTTTATAACTTTGGTTTTCGCAGTATTGATCTTCATCCCCATTTTTTCACAACTCTCAGTATCCCTATCCAACAGTATCTGCAGACTATGGTCCGAATCAGTCATTAATACTGTGTCATCTGCATAGCGGATGTTATTTACTCTCTGACCGTTGATCCTGATTCTTTCTGAAGAGTGCGATAAAGAGTTCTCAAATATTACCTAAGAGTAGACGTTAAAAGTATGGGTGATAGCACACAACCCTGTCTAACACCTCGTTGTATTTCAATTGGCCTTGACGTATTACCATTGGTCTTTACGATTGCTGCCTGATTCCAATAAATAGCCTCTATAATTTTAGAATCTCTTTTGTCGACTCCGATGTTGTTCAATCTTTCTATCAAGGTCTTGTGCGTCACCCTATCGAACGTTTTTCAAAATCTATGAAACAGATAAAAAGGTCTGCTTGCTTATCTTTGTGCCAGAGTTTGAAGACAGAATATTGCTTCTCGTGTCCCCATACCTTTCCTGAAGCCAAATTGTTCTTGACCGGTGACCTCATCACATTTTTTATAATACAGTAGAATCTCGGTTATCCTCCATAAACAGGCCGACGGAAGGGCGAATAAGCAAAAATGGCGGATAATAGGGAGCGTTAAATGAAACACAAGTTGAGCCCTTGATGATTTCCAGTCTCCGATAGGAGTGGCACAAGAAGAAGAAGAAGAGAATTAGTTTAATTTTGACCGAAATGAACGAAAAAAACTAGCGATTTTCATCTGCCTTGCTGATTTATCTCGTTTTGTTGCTGCCAATACTCGCCATCTTGTAGCATCATAATATCGACAGCTCTTTCTTCTTGTTGCTCGGAATGCTCGGCTTATTTTATCTCATCTTAAAAATTTTTTACTCGTTCTTTAATATTTTCAAAGTTATAAAAATTTGAAAAAAAAATTATTACTTAAATGGAGCGGCGGATAAAACGGAACGGCGGATAAATGAAGGGCGGATAACCGAGACTCTACTGTATATTCTATTCTGTATGATACGCAAGAAAAGCTTTAGAATGTTATTTAATAAACCTATAAGGCGGAAGTCCTGGCATAATTTGGCATTCTTCTTTTTAGGTAGTGGTATGAAGACTGATTCAAGCCATATTTTAGGGATAGTCCCTGTATTGTAAACATTATTAATAGTCCAAGAAGAAGGTCTAAGTTTTCTCGTTGATTAACTTCAACAGCTCAGCTGGTTTTTCATCTTTTCCTACAGATTTGTTGTTTTTTAGTTGACGTAGAGCATATTCCAGTTCGAACTTCAGTATTGGAAGAGCTTCGTCGTTAGTCTTCCCACATGTTTATTTGTTCTTCTGGGCTTGAAATCAGTTTGCCTTCTGCGTTGATTAGATTATTTAGTCCTTGTGAATATGTCGTGCTTGTGAATTCCTGAGTTTCTTATACAGATGGAAGTCATCATGTTTTTTTATATAAGTTTTCGATTTCTTCACATTGTTCTGTTATCCATTTTTCTTTTGCAATTTTTATTTTTTGTTTAATGGTTCTATTTAATGCTTTGTACATTGCTTTGTGCTGTTTAAATTTTCTTCTTTTATCCATTAAATCCAATATTTCCTCTGTCATCCATCTTTGCTTCCGTGGTCGCTGTTTTGTGAGCATTTCAGTTGCCGTTGCAAGGGCGAGTCTGATTTCCTCCCGAAGGCGAAAGTTAAGGATGTTTAATTATATGAAAGTGTGCTAAAAAAACAGTGCGAAAAATTAAAAGCCATTTAATAGTACATTGTTTACCGGGTAGGAAAAGCTTAACATTCCTGGACGACTGTGAAGATTGCTAAGTCGAGGCGCAAGCCGAGACTTAGCAACACAGAGTCCAGGAATGTGGCTTTTCCTACGAGGTAAACATACTATTTTTCCGCAAATCGTTTAAAATTCGACAGATATTGATTGATTTGAAAAAAACGCGATAATTTTATTCCCAAATAAATGGTGCTTTGAAATTCCTAATAAAATTACTTGGGTTACTATGGAAACGTATTGAGGTTGAATTGTCAAACTTGACGCTTATAAATTTAATTGCTGGTGTTCTCGAAAGTAAAATGATAAGTGATGATGAAATTTCCATTCCTGGGACTCCTCCAGAGCTGGTTGAGGCAGTGAATACTGCTTCATTAGAATTATTGCCAAAGAAATCAAGAGAAAAGTACGAAAATGCATACAGACGTTTTATGGATTATCGCATGAGTAAAAATACGAGTTCTTTTTCAGAAAATGTTGTAATGCCATACTTCCTAGACCTTTGTTTAAAGATGAAATCTTCAACATTATGGGCCAATTATTCAATGCTGAAGTCAACCCTTGCACTTAAACACAATGTAGATATATCTACATACTCAAAACTTCGTTCTTTATTGAAACGGCAAGCTCAAGGTTATAGGGCAAAGAAATCTAAGATTTTAACGAAGGAAGAAATTGAAAAATTTATCCAGGAAGCTCCAGATAAAGAAAATTTAATGATTAAGGTAATTTACAAGGTTTTAATAGCAATGTGTTTTCTATCGTTTATGTAGAACACTAACAACTGTACGGAAATATAATTTCCTTACAGTAAGGAAATGACATTTCCTTACAGTAAGGAAGTCCTGACTTTTTCTTCAAGAAATTTTGACAGGAATGTCAAAATTTCCTGGCGATTTGCGGAAAAATACATTGTTACTTCACACGCTTTAAGCCCATCATGTACTGCTATCTATATTTACAATTTTCACACAATAAAACCTTTACTTACATAATATGAGATAAAGTAGATAAAAATTATTTTTTTGAATTTAACAAAAATTGGTTAAACAATTTTTCGACCGCGGTACCGCGTGACACCCTGTGTATTTGTTATAAGGATGTATTTCTTTGAGTAAGTTTGTGCAAAAAATCGAATCAGAATAATTAACCTAACGGGGACGACCTTACAGACTCTACTAATAAGTAGTTAAAACGGTCAAGACAAAGAAACGCACAGTCATCAAAAATGCACTTGAGATTCTCGTATAATCAACATTTACTGAATCGATCCAGGAAGAGTCAACTCCAACTAGTACAAGTTGATTTAAATTTTTAAAATCAACTTTTACTGCTCGTTTCAGTTGGAGTTGACTCCAACTAGTTGGAGTCGACTCTAACTGAGAATCAACTTGAACTGTAACATATATATTAATAATATAGATATGCAAAGTCCGCAGATAGTGTGCTACTTTTTTTATAAACAAAATGGCGACCGAAAATCGTGTTTTTTTCAATTTTTGCTCTATAACTCCAAAGATTTTAACTTTAGACCAAAAACACCCAAATAAAAATTCACCGCAATTAAATTCTTCATAGAGAGGTGTTTTTCCGGTTTACTTCGACGAAAACCTTCCCCGGAAAAAGCGGTTTTTTCCAACAAAATCTTTAATTTTCAACTAAACTTTTAGATAAGTAGTTGTTAATCAATAATTAAATAACTTGGTAACGTAAAAGCTCTTTCCGTATATATCATAATTTCAGAAGTCTATGCAAATTGAATGAATAGTTTAGCAACAATTGAAATGTTAATTAAAAATTTTCGGTCGCTATAATAACGACAATAATTATGTTGCATAAGAATAACTATAATTTTTTCATAAAAAAACACTATATCTATCTAATATACTTTACAGAATTGAAATTGGACTATTTAAGCGGCCTCAGGAATATTTTAAAATTATAAACAATTTTTTGGGTTATAAACAAATAGAATATCTCGGGAAACATTAAACTAAATTAAATTATGAAAACGGCATTCGAAAGACAGCGGCAGGACGCTTCTTTTAAAAGAAAAAACGTTAAATTATGACGAGTAGTTCCTGAAATACAACCGGTCAAAATTGAGTGAAATTTACGGCAAAGATATAAACAATAGGATCATAATTTTTAAACCATCACCTTTTTGTTTGTGTCCTCTTTCTCCACACCAATTTTCATATCTTTAAATTCCTCATAACATATATTATTATAATAAAAACTATCGATAATACGTGTGAAAATTGCCAAAAATAGCAAAATTCCAATCAAAAATTCGGTTGGAGAAAATGTAACCCTCAAGTTCAAAATCGGTATACGTTAAAAAAATGCATTTTCTCAGCTTCCCATGGAGCAATTTCCTTCATTCTTTTTTTGTTCCCAAGTAACTCGAGTAGAGCCATCGAACTAACGCATTATTAAATGTCAAACTTGCTTTTCTTTTGTTATAATAAATTAATTTATTTATTATAACACAATATTTTAATTTGTTTAAATAAAAATTGTTTAAATAATTATACAGCTTTCAAATGAGAATATTTATGTTTTTAAATTTAAAAGGTTCACTTGTAGTAAGTTTATCTAAAAAAAAGCCTACAACTGGAAAAAGTATGTAATTTTCTGTTCTTATAAATAAATTAATATATTATAACAAAACAAAAGCAAGTTTGACATTTAATAATGCGTTATTTCGACGGCTCTACTCGAGTTATTAGGGAACAAAAAAAGAATGAAATTGCTCCATGGGAAGCCGAGAAAATGCATTTTGTTAACGTATACCGATTTTGAACTTTGAGGGTTACATTTTCTCCAACCTAATTTTTGATTGGAATTTTGCTATTTTTGGCAATGTTCACACGTATTATCGATAGTTTTTATTATAATAATATATGTTATGAGGACTTTAAAGATATGAAAATTGGTGTGGAGAAAGAGGACAAAAACAAAAAGGTGATGATTTAAAAATTATGATCCTATTGTTTATATCTTTGCCGTAAATTCCGGTCAACTTTGGCTGGTTGTATCTCAGGAACCACTCATCATAATTAAACGTTTTCCTTTTATAAGAAGCGTCCTGCCGCTGTCTTTTGAATACCGTTTTCACAATTTAATTTAGTTTAATATTTCCCGAGATATTCTATTTGTTTTTAAACCAAAAAATTGTTTATAAATTTAAAATATTACTGAGGCCGCTTAAATAGTCCAATTTGAATTCTGTAAAGTACATTAGATATGTATAGTACCTTTTTATGAAAAAATCATAGGTATTCTTATGCATCATAATTATTGTCGTTATTATAGCGACCGTAAATTTTTAATTAACATTTTAATTGTTGCTAAACTGTTCATTCAATTTCCATAGACTTCTGGAATTATAATATATACGAAAAGGGTTTTTACGTTACCAAGTTATTTAATTATTGATTAACAACTACTTATCTAAAAGTTTAGTTGAAAATTAAAGATTTTGCTGGAAAAACCCGCTTTTTCCGGGGAAAGTTTTCGTCGAAGTAAATCGGAAAAAACACGTCTCTATGCAGAATTTAATTGCGGTGAATTTTTATTTGAGTGTTTTTGGTCTAAAGTTAAAATCTTTGGAGTTATAGAGGAAAAATTGAAAAAAACACGATTTTTGGACGCCATTTTGTTTATAAAAAAAGTAGCACACTATCTGTGGACTTTGCATATCTATATTATTAATAGATACAATAATAAGATTCGATTCCAGCAATAAAATTGCTGGTAAATAACTTTTCCTTGTATTTTGCTAATTAGCCCAGAGTATATTGACCTCTATGCTGGAGTCAATTTTTTGAACTTAATTATTAATCAAATATTAATTTATTATTATAGTCCTGTGCCAAAGGGGGTACAACGGCCTCCTTTATCCAGATGGACTTTCCCAAGTTATTTTTATGTATTTTGACCCGTAGAACACGAATTTTTTGGGTAACAGTTGATCCGGATGTCGATAAGATTGTTATAAACAAAGAACTTAAGGAATTACATAACAGCGATTTTTCGCAAAACAAAACATTTTTTTGTATCTTTTGGTTCATTCTAAATAAAAAATGTTATTACAAGTTTTTTCGTAGGATGCATAGTTTTCGACATAAACGCGGTTGAACTCAAAAAATCGAAAAATTACAATTTTTGAACCCGAATAACTTTTGATTAAAAAATAAAATAACAATTCTTCTTACCGCATTTGAAAGTTCAAGTCAAATTCTATCGGTTTTGATTATTTGCATTGCTAAAAATTAATTTTTTATTGTTAAACAAAGCTATAAGCACATAGTGCCTAAGTGATGTTTTCAATGCATTTCTCATTTAAAATCGAACGAGTAGACAAGCCTACAAACACGTAATTTCTACGTAGTGGTAGTGCCTTAAAACGCATACATTGGGCACGGGAAACACTATTTGTTTATAGCTTTATTTGACAATAAAAAAATTAATTTTTAGCAATGAAAATAATCAAAACCGGTATAATTTGACTTGAGCTTTCAAATGCGGTAAGCAGAATTGCTATTTTATTTTTTAATCAAAAGTTATTCGGGTTCAAAAATTACAGTTTTTCGATTTCTTGAAAGTTCAACCGCGTTTCAAATCTCGAAAATTATGCATCCTACGAAAAAACTTGTAAGACAATTTTTTGTTTAGAATGACCCAAAAAATATAAAAAAAAAATCTTATCGACATCCGGATCAACTGTTACCCAAAAAATTCGTGTTCTACGGGTCCAAATACATAAAAAAAGGTAAAGTTTTCAATCCTAATAGCAACATTAATAATATTGAAAAATATTACTAAAAGATTTTTAAATTAAAAACTTATTGGTTCACTTCCCTGGTAACACCTCCATGACTTCTAAAATTTGCAAGCCAGATGGATGCTGCAGTGAAGACAAGAGATAATTCTAAAAAGTTGCAATTCACAAACGCCGTCTGCAGCTTTGTAAAGTTCCAACGGAAAATGGACCTAGTTACTCTATAGGACTAATACTAATATAAAATAAAATAAAATAAAAATATATAGCATTTTTATTCAGTTGCAATGCGAAGGCAAAACAATCTTATTTTTCACTTCAGGAAGCGCAGTACAGCACTCCGAATCGACGATTTTCGACTCTTATTGGAGTCATCATCGGAGAGGCGTAGGCCTGCTGCTCTCTTCTCAGGGCTGCTTTATCCATTAGGCAATATAGGCAGTTGCCTAGGGCGGCACATTATGAGAGGGCGGCAAAAATACTATACAAAAAATATTTGTACATAAAAATTATGGATCTGGGTTCTGCCATTAAAGAGTATGAAGCTCTTTCAAATTACTTTACAGCAAGGAAGCTAAAAAATTGTGCCCAAATAAAACATATTTATAAAGAAATAAGAAAGAGAAAAAGAAAAATTCAATTTGACGAAGGGGCCATGATGAACTAAAGTTTTCAGCTAGTGATGAGATGAAAATCCACACATTCTATATTATAATCGACACTCTGATAAGAGACCCGAATATAGACGTCTGGAATCTTATCTACTTATGTATCAACGTTTCCATGTTATTAACAGATTTGCCAAAATTAAGCAATGAAGAAATTATTAAAGAAGCTGAAAATCTGATTCAAAATAAAGACGACCAAGATACACCATTCATACATGAATGCATTCACGTAAAGGATCATTTGGATATCACAATAAAATCACCAATTGACATACTAATCTTATTATTTGAAGAAGAGTAAGTGCAGTCACTGAAGGTGGATATAAGCTATTACTTCCGATTTCGTTGAACCTCCATCGATTTGCAGGAAAATTGAAGAGTGGTTAGAGGATATCTCAAGGAACAAAGGTGACATGGTGTCAACTTGCGCTTTTACCCTGGGGGTGGATGCCACCCCTTCTCGGGGGTGAAAATTATTTTAGTAAAAATATCCCCAGAATTCGATAGAGGGACAAATTATAAGCAAAATTTGTTACATAAAGTTAATAAAATACATCAAAACTTTTTGAGTTATTAAAGATCAAAGATTTTAATTTTTCATGAGAAAAATGCATGTTTTTAACCGATTTTTCATAAATAACTCAAAAACTATAAGATTTTACAAAAAAGTTATTATTACCATAATTGAAGCTAATAAAAAATGAAATAAACTCCTTACTGGAAAAACCTTTAATTGTTAACTAAAAGAGAGTTATAGGTAATTGTAAATTATAAATTATAAATATTTTTTTCGGCGAGTACCCAAATCTAAGTATTCAAGCTTGAATAACGGGAAAATGATGCATTTTATAAGACATAACCTTATTAAACAGTTGTCAAAGTACTTAGAAATATCTATCAAATGAGCCCCCAAACAAGTTGATAGCATTAAAATTTAAGCACCAAATATTTTTCAAAATTTATCTTTTAAAAATTTTTCCAAATAAGTTATTGTTTTTTTTTTTATTTTTTAAATAACTCTGTTAATTTTTACGATATCAGGTTTGCCTGAAAACCAGTTGAAAGTTTATTTTAATGGCTATTACACCACGTTGAATTTAATCTTTTAAACACCTTACTTTTTTAAAAATAAAAGGTTAAATGGCCCCGGTTACATGGTTTTCGCAGCAAAATTTAAGCTTTAAACGTTTCTATCTCGGTTATTTTTTACCCTACAGAAATAGTAAAAAGGTAAAATATTTGATACAGAAAAAACTAAAATTTGGTTATACCTACATATATCACTTTTTACGTATATTGAGTATTTTTGGAGTTATTATCAAAAGAAAATGAAAATTACGATAAGTAATTTTAGAAATTATGATTTTTTTAAATTATATTATTTTTTTCAAAAATATGCATTATAAACCGGTCAAAATTGTTGAAATCATTACTTATGCTAATATAAAGAAATTCTTCTAAGAATTACTATAAATTTTAATTTTTGTGGAAATGGCGTATGTTTTTTTTCACTTTTTTTTTGTTCTGATTCTGGCCTTGGTTTATAACCTTTAGCCACGTAATTAAATATAAAATTATTATTCATTCATAAGTACAAAATAAAGAATAATAGTATACACTTAAAAATAAAGAATAATAAAAAATAAAGCTTACAAAAAACAATGTCTACTTACTATGTTGATAAATACAACAACTATGCTATTTTTTTTTCTCTTTTTTTTTTCACTACGGTAGGAATTAAATCCGATTCATCCTCGCGGAGATTTAGAACCTCTTAGTGATTTTTTTTTTCCTAAAAAGGGTTCTCTTATTTTCATCATAACTTGCTTAATTGTGACGCTATTAACTTCTACTGGAGCTCATTTGATAGGTACTCCGAAGTACTTTGACAAGTGCTTAACAGGTATATTTTATAAAACGCATCATTTTCCCGTTATTTAAGATTGAATACTTAGATTTGAGTACTCGTCGAAAAAAATATACATTCAATTACCCATAACTCACTTTGAATTACCATTAGTTTAGTTCTTTAAGTGAGGAGTGTATTCAGCTTTTTATTATCTTCAATTTTGGTAATTATAACTTTTTTTGTAGAAGCTTAGAGTTTTTGAGTTATACGTGAAAAACAGCTTTAACTCGCGAGCAGTCGCGCCGTAGATAAAATCTAACATTTTCTCCTTTTTCGCGATAACTTGATGAAAAATTTTGCAATTTTGAAAAAATTTCGTAATTACCTCGAGGAAGGGTGTACTAATGCGTAGGTATTTTTTTGTCTTCTTCTTTTTTTGTGGAATTCATAGCTTTGGGGAGAGCCAATTAGCTTTAATAATTGTTATAAATAATATTTCTAACATACCAAGTAAATAAAAATACTATAAAATAAAAATTTGTTGTAAATTCGTATTTAAATTCGTATTGTGAGATAAAATCTAACACGCGACTGTTAAGGTTACAGAAGTGAGCGCGAATGCTCCCGGGTTAAAACATGCATTTTTTTACGAAAAAATAAAATCTTTGATCTTTAATAACTCAAAAAGTATTGATTTATATTAATAACTTTATATAACAAATTTTGCTTAGAATTTGTCTCTTTATCGATTTATGGTATTATTAAAAAAATAATAATTTTCACCTCCCGAAAAGGGGTGGCATCCACCACATCAGTAAAAGCGCAAGTTGGCATCATGTCACCTTTGTTCCTTGAGGTATCCTCTAACTACTTACCAATTTTCATGAAAATAGATGGAGGTTCAACGAAATCGGAGGTGAAAACCTTCAGTGACTGCACTAAGTGGACTGAAAGATATTTTTCCTAATTTTGACATTGCTTTGCATATTTATTTGTGCATCCCAGTTGCCAACGTGTCCGCTGAAAGGTCATTTTCGAAAATGTCAAGAATTAAAAATAATTTCCCATCAAATATGACGCAAGAACGTGTTAACAATTTGTCGATTTTGTCAAGAAAAAAAAAATTTTTAAAAAGTTTTTTTTTGAAAAGATGTCTTTGATGTGATCGAACTGGAATGACAGTTTGCTCTGTTATGGGTATAGGGCTTTTCATTCACAGTCATTTGTTTCGAGCTTCTGTCATGTGTCACATAATATTAATATATCTACGACATACGTTATTGGTATATACAATAATACAAATCAAAGACGCATGACGTAGATATATTAATATTATGTGACACATGACAGAAGCCCGAAACAAATGACAATCGATGAAAAGCCCTATGCAAACATGTAGTTTAAATCCATTTTTAGTGTATTCTTATTTAAATACAAATTTCTGCAATTTTTTGGCAAAAATGGTACATGTTTGAAGGGCGGCTAATAGAAAATTGCCTAGGGCGTCAATTGGCCTAAACGCGGTCCTGTCTGCTCGAAGTGACCAAACCATGAAAGTTTATCTCCGCATTGCAACTGACGTGTATGGAGTAGGTGACTAGCGTCATCTGGCAACTGAAAGGTAAAGTTTTCAATCCTAATAGCAACATTAATAATATTGAAAAATATTAAAATTATTACAAAAAGATTTTTAAATTGAAAACTTATTGGTCCATTTGTGTCCATAAAGTGGAACTTTACCAAGCTGCAGACGGGGGTTGTGAATGGCAACTTTTTAGAATTCCCTCTTGTCTTCACTGCAGCTGCAGCATCCATCTGGCTTGTAAATTTTAGAAGTCATGGAGGTGTTACCAGGGAAATGGACCAATACGTTTTCAATTTAAAAATCTTTTATTAATATTATTAATATTTTTCAATAATATTAATGTTGCTATTATTATTGAAAACTTTACCTTTCAATTTCCAGATGACGCTAGTCACCTACTCCATACACGTCAGTTGCAATGCGGGGATAAACTTTCATGGTTTGGTCACTTCGAGCAGAGAGCAGCAGGCCTACGTCTCTCCGATGATGACTCCAATAAGAGTCGAAAATCGTCGATTCAGAGTGCTGGACTGCGCTCCCTGTTCTAAGTGAAAAATAAGATTGTTTTGCCTTCGCATTGCAACTGAATAAAAATGGTATAGATTTTTACATAAAAAAACTTGGGTAAGTCCATCTGAATAAAGGACGCCGTTTGTACCCCCCCTGGCGACAGGACTATTAACAGCTTATTATTAACAAATTAAGAGGAAACAGTAGCGATCAACAGGTAGCGAAAACGCGTTCCAAGATTACGGCTGTAATTTTGAATATTTTTTCGAGATATTTGGCACACGTATTCGTAATATAATAAAGAATGGCGGTACAGAGCCCAATTTGAAAAGTATATTAATATGTGGAAATTACTCTGTAATTAAATACAATATTAAAAAACGAGCCTGTACCACCATTAAGAAGAACAAAAAAATAAACTTTCTTCAAATAAACTTTTTTATCCGATGCCTAGATTTTGTGTCATTTTGGAACTACTAATGAAATAAAAAAATTTAGTAGTTCCAAAATGACACAAAATCTAGGCATCGGATAACAAAGTTTATTTGAAGGAAGTGTATTTTTTTGTTCTTCTTAATGGCGGTACAGGCTCGTTTTTTTAATATTGTATTAAATTACAGAGTAATTTCCACATATTAATATATTTTTCAAATTGGGCTCTGTACCGCCATTCTTTATTATATTACGAATACGTGTGCCAAATATCTCGAAAAAATATTCAAAATTACAGGTGCAATCTTGGAACGCGTTTTTGCTACCTGTTGATCGCTACTGTTTCCTCTTAAGTCAAAAACGGTGAATTACCGCTTTTTTTGTCTATCGGCAAAAAGTGAAATATGGAACTTATACATCATATCAAAAACCTTCAAGATTGTGTTTTTTAATGTTTACATGTTTATTTGTTGCTTAGAATATCTTGTTGCTTGTATCTTTATTATTTTCTGGCCAATATTATTGCAAAAAAGGATCTCTAGGGTACACAAATTGGACTTTTAAACTAATTGGTCGATCGGTCTGGAATTTTAAGGGTTATTAAGAGCTTAGGCGCAAAACTTCTTAAATGCCAAAGGGCCGAAAGTCCCTGAAAACTTCTATAATGTTTATTTTAATAAGTTAATGGGGAATAAAAATTTAGTATGATTTTTAATTTCAAATATCTCATTCAAAAGAAACTTTGCTTATTCTAAGGGATTTTCGACTCTCCGCAATAATGTAATCTTTCAATTACCTATGCGTTTAAATTTTTCAAAAATACTTATTAGTTTTCTCAGGATTCGAGGAAAATGAATGTATTTAAAAAGCATTGGTCCGAAATTTTGCACCTACGCTCTTAAGCAAAAATATTGAAATTTGAACGCAATGTCAAAGTTGTATGTTGATTATTAAAATATATAAATAATTTACGATTTTGCTTTGTTCCGCAATTTTTGGAGTAACAAATTAACTTTAAAACTTTTAGAATATGTGATTTGGAAGCTGTTATTTTTTTAAATACAAAATTTTGTAATTTTGTGAATTACTTGTTCAATACTGATGCCATCAATTTCTATTTTACATTTGATTGGTTCTTTACTGATTACTTTTATTTTAGTTTTAGTTTTCTGAGATGAAGTTGTCATATTGAATTTTTTTGCTGTTATGTTAAAACTGTGAATTAATATATGCAGACTATCTTCGTATTGGACTATCAGTATTGCATCGTCTGAGTAACAGAGGATTTTTATTTCTTTGTTTCCCATTCTGTATCATCTTCCTTCTATTGGCGCTTTTGATGATTTTATCAATGATTAAATTCAAGAGCATAGGGCTCAATGAGCCTGTCTTATGCCGCTGGCATCTAAGCATTCCGTATATGTATTTGGACCATAGGAGTTTTCTATTGGTTCGTTGCAGCACGCGGTAATATTTTAACCAATAGACGGCGAGGTTCCAGATGCATATACGGAATGTCAGTCGGTCAAAAATTCATATACGGAATGTTAAATATCGTACACCGAAAGAAATAAGTTTTTTTAGAGTCTTTTAAAAGGAGATTGATTTTAAAATACTTGTTACTGTATTATTAAATAAAAATAAAACAATTATAGTATTTCGAATGTTATTTGGTGCGAAATTCATATGCGGAATGTTAATTATTCGTAGACCAAAAAATGGGACTTTTTATTAATCAGTTAAAGGAGACTGATTTTAGAATACCTATTTTATTAATGTATTATTAAAGAAAAATAAAACAATGATTAGGTACCTATTTGGTGCGAAATTTATAAATGGGAGGGTATAGATTTGAGAGACATATTTCTTTATTTGACTAAGGTTTCGCCTTACGATTACGAATTTACGAATTTCGCCGGTTACGAATATTTAGCCGTAGAACAAAAAGACGATTTTTATTAAACCCAGTTAAAATGAGACTGGTTTTTAATAGTATATTATGCAACGAGCATTTAATGATGGTCATTATGAAGCGAGTATAAAGGATACGAAACGAGTTTCGTATAGAGTACGAGCGTCATAATGATAATTAAATGCAAGTTGTATATAGTATTTTTACTACAAAAACGTTATTACGTAGGTCAACATTTTTGACGTAAGAGAACTGTCAAAACATTAGAATGTGACTTTTCATTATTGCCGTGTTTATAATAAACATAGCAATAATGAAAAGTCACATTCTAATGTTTTGACAGTTCTCTTACGTCAAAAATTTTGACCTACATAATAACGTTTTTGTAGTAAAAATACTATACACGATTTTTGTTCTATGATCATTCACAAAAAAAATATATTCAAATTTATTAATTTTGTAACGCAAACAAATTAAGTAGTTTGTCAGTCTGACAGTTTGTTTACATATTGAGAACTGTCAAAGCGTATGTATTTGACTCGCCATTGGTTACTGCGCGTGTGCCACCTTTATCGCGAATGTCATATCGCGATTCTATAGGGCTTTTCATTCGCAGTCAGTTGTTTCGAGCTTCTGTCATATGTCGTATAATCCGTGTATATTTATTATATTACAAAGATTATAAAACATATGACAGAAGCTCGAAACAAATGACAATCGATGAAAAGCCCTATTAGTTAAAAATCTGTATCTTAATGGAAATCTGTATCATAATAAAGTTCATTATGATACAGGTAGTGACATCATAATTGATATATAGGGCTTTTCATCGATTGTCATTTGTTTCGAGCTTCTGTCATGTGTCACATAATATTAATATATCTACGTCATACGTTTTTGTTTTGTATTATTGTATATACCAATAACGTATGTCGTACATATTAATATTATGTGACACATGACAGAAACTCGAAACAAATGACTGTGAATGAAACACGTGCAAGTCATTAAGAATTCTGAGAAAGCGAAACCTTAGTCAAATAAAGAAATATGTCTCTCAAATCTATACCCTCCCATTTATGAATTTCGCACCAAATAGGTACCTAATCATTGTTTTATTTTTCTTTAATAATACATTAATAAAATAGGTATTCTAAAATCAGTCTCCTTTAACTGATTAATAAAAAGTCCCATTTTTTGGTCTACGAATAATTAACATTCCGCATATGAATTTCGCACCAAATAACATTCGAAATACTGTAATTGTTTTATTTTTATTTAATAATACAGTAACAAGTATTTTAAAATCAATCTCCTTTTAAAAGACTCTAAAAAAACTTATCTTTTTCGGTGTACGATATTTAACATTCCGAATATGAATTTGGGACCGACTGACATTCCGTATATGCATCTGGAACCTCGCCGTCTATTGGTTAAAATATTACCGCGTGCTGCAACGAACCAATAGAAAACTCCTATGGTCCAAATACATATACGGAATGTTTAGATGCATGCCGCTGCCTGTAGGTTCTGTAGGTTGCCCATCTATTCTGACTTCCATTTTGTTGTTTTGGTAGATGTTTTTAATAGTCAATAGTACATATTTATGATATCTAGTGGAACTTCTCTACTATACAGAAGATAGATTACATATTTGAGTCTCACTCTGTCAAATGCTTTCTTCAAATCAATCAGACATAGAAATGATGGTCTATTATACTCTAGTGTTTTCTCAGTAATTTGCTTTATGATAAATACATATTGCATTTGTACACGATCTTCCAGTACTAAGTTCTTGTAAAATTTTAGTTTTAAGTTTTAGGGTAGTATTTAACAAGTTGATACCTCTGTAGTTTTCTGGCTGAATTTATCTCCTTTTTTGAATTATAGAATTAAGTTCGCCCGTTCTCCATTCTTCCTGTATTTTATTGTGTTTTATAGTTTTGTTTATTAGCCTTGTTAATTGTTCTATCATTGCAGCTCCAGAATATTTCAGTGATTTGTTTGGTATTCCGTCTTTACCTTCAGCTTTTTAAGTGTTTTTCGAACTTCCTATTTACTTAAATTAGCTTCTTCATTTGATAGTCAATCCATGTATCCTTTGTTATGGTTTGGTTCTCTTAGTTCCTTTACCTTCGTTCTCTGACCTCTTATAAGGCGTCATATTTCCTTTTGCAGATAAAAATCATGTTCCATTTCTTTCGAAAAACGTCCCCATTGATCATTTTTTATTCTTCTTAAGAATGAATGTTTTTCGTTTCTTATTGTCTTATAATTATCGTATGCCTCTTAATCTCGTATCTTGCTTGAACATGTATTTTAAGGGGGTTTATCCCAAAATTCCGACAGCCAAAATCCCGACGGCCAAAATCCTGACAAGCCAGAACCCCGACACGCCAAAATCCCGACATCCCAGAATCCCGACACGCCAAAATTCCTGACGGACAAAATCCCGACAAATCAAAAATCCCGCCAGATTTTCCAAACTATAATACATATTGACATTATTATCTATTTTTTATTTTTGTTACGTTACTGTATTATTTCAAACCATTTTACCATATACATATTAACAAAATACAGTGATGAGCGCGCTAATAACCGGCAAAATAACGCAAAAGATGGAAAACATATTAAGTTGTAAGATAAAAAGAAATGAAACTAGTAGAGTTGGGAAATTTAGCGACAAAAACCTATAAATTTACATTCTATTTATTCTTTCTCACCTTGACACGTATCAGAGGAGTAGGTATGTCAACTAAAATTGTCACTGTCACAGTGGCAGTTGCCAAATTCGTCCGATTAGAATAAAGGTGGGAAAAATAAATAGAATGCAAACTTATATGTTTTTATCGCTAAATTTCCCAACTCTACTAGTTTCATTTCTTTTTATCTCACAACTTAATGTTTTCCATCTTTTGCGTTATTTTGCCAGTTATTAGCGCACTCATCACTGTATATTACCAATCAATATTATTTCAGTCCATTTCAGTAAGTATAGCTTTTACATTATAAAATGAAGTGTTTAATAATTTTCTCTTTTAAAATACACAATAATTAGTACCCGTACGTGCCCGTACTTAGGTATTAGTAAGGAAGTTATTAAGTTTTCAATTTCAATACTTTATAATATGATTTGGTGCTGCATTTGAAAAGGAGACAATAAATATTCAAAATATAGAGGTCGGGATTTTAGCATGTCAAGATTTTGGTATGTCGGGATTTTGGCGTGTCGGGATTCTGGCGTGTCGGGATTCTTTTGTGTCGGGATTTTGGCCGTCGGGATTTTGGCTGTAGGGATTTTGGCAGTCGGGATTTTCGGTGCCACCGAATTTAAGTAAGCTTTTTTCTTTTCGTTACATGTTTCCTTCTTTTCTGTACAAAACCATGCAGCTCTTGTCTTTGAGAGCGATTTTTTTATTATTGCTCTGAATCGCAGAAATCCCATACTCTCTATTAGGCCTATATCCCGCGTACCAAAAAAAGTTTATTAATAGCAAGCTGAAAATTTGTTAATAGCTTAACGGTGTCCAGTCGGATAAACTTTGATGTATCGGAACACTAGAGCAGGGGAAGTTTTAATTGTAGAACGTGATTTTAATCGTACAAGTTTATGATTGTGAAAACTACTAGGTTGTTTTAAAGTTTATTCAATAGAAAACTTTATATAATATATGAAAAAATGTTTGCCCGACAAATATGTTGGACATTTTAATAAGTCCGACACGTAGAACATGTCAAATGACAGGAATTATATTGGTGGTACATAGCATAGCAGTCTGATTTTGGCATGAGAGTTTAATGAAAGGGTAACAAATCAATTCAAAGTTCGGTCCGACAAAATACATGGGACGTTTTCGTAGTCTGACGTTCGAAACCTCTAACCTGTTCCACAATTAAAACTTCTCCTGTTCCAGTGTTCCCGTACATCAAAGTTGGTCCGACTAGACACCGTTAAGCTATTTACGCTATTTCAGCTTATCTTCTTTAATTGGTGCCGTCTTCTTAGCGAAGGTTGGCGATGACTTCTGTAAAGTCTTCTCTGTTTTGGGCTTTTATTATTAGACTTTGAAAGTCTAATTCTGTCCATTCTTTGATGTTGCGCAACCAGGTCATTTGTCATCTCCCAAGGCAGCGTCGGCCTTCTAGAGAGAGAGACATACTTTATTGATACAATGTACCAAAAGGCCATCGACCGAAGTCTTTCAGCCAACATCGGCCTTCTATTTTTCCTTCTATAATAAGTTGAAGGAAGTTATACCTGTCGTGTCTAAATATGTGTCCTAAATAAGATGTTTTACGTTTCTTGACATTTTATGTGAGTTCAAGTTCTCTATTCATACGCCTTATTTCTTCTTCTTCATTTCTAGCTCGGTCGGTCCATGGAATTTCCAGCATACGACGAAATACCCAGGGGCGTAACAGAGGCCCCCGCAGCGTGAAGCTTGCGGGGGGCCCCAGTCGAGCAGGGGTCCCAACTTGTCGTCTGATATTATGTAAAAATCTGTCATAGTTACCTATATGATTTTACTTTGCGTGTTTCACTTTAAAAACGTAAATTTCTAAATAGGCGTATTCGGCAAGTGAGTCATCTCATATCTAGAAACTTAATCCTTTCCAGTCTCACGAACTTTTATGGGTGACGACAATAAACTATAATGCTTTGTACGTGACTATTGAAAGATTTGAGAATTGTAATTTGCCGAATTTTAGAACAATATTTCTAAATCTAGAAATGGGTTTTCTCTTTAATCTTTACCTACGTTTAGTATTTCGATACAATTATCCAGAGGCGTAACAGAGGCCCCCTCAGCATGAAGCTTACGGGGCCCCAATATGTCAAGTGCCTCATCTTGTTGTCTAATTTATGTAAAAATGTGTTGTTATATTATTTGCATACATACGGTTTTTAAACAGTGCAGTATTGAAAATGAAGTTGTGTGCACGAAGAAAGTTGTTCATCCCATAGAATAATACGAATGTAATCATTTAGTAACTTTTGTTCTATTTTATTCTATACCAATAAAGAAGAAAAAGATAAGTCGTCATAAACAATGCATGAATACACCAATAGCTCAGTAAATGATAGTTTTGGAGTGAAATTATCAGCGTCAAGCGTCACGACAGACGTATTTGCTTGATTATTTCATTCATATTAGATTCTGACCAATAGAAAGCTACAGAAATGTAAATTAAGGTGATAATTTTTGATAATATCCCGTCGTCAAGTATATTACGCCAGATGCCCTTCGTTGCTACGAAAAAATACATTCAGTGACATTAATGACAATTAATGTTTTAAAAGTTATAAAAGTGATGACGTTCAACCGTAAAATATTTTATATCAACTGTGTGTTTAACAGTACTAATTTGTACTTACATAAATAAATTACAATAAAATTTTGGTTTTGAACAGTTTTATTCATGAAATAATCGCAACAAATTGCACTCGATCTCTAAAATTAATATAGAATTTTAGAGCTCTTGTGCAATTACTACTGACAATTTGGATTTAGGTTCTAGTTACACTCCACTTCAAAGTTGGATTTATGCAAATTTTGAGGGAGTGACATCCCTCCTTGGGGTGAAAAACATATGTTTAAAATAAGTTCGGAAATGTATAAATTGACTAATTATAAGCAACTTTTGTTCTACAGAGTTTCTTTATCTATGTTTAATACTTTTCAAGTCATTGGCGAGTGAAAATGTTTATTTTTCAACAAAAAAACAACGTTTTCAGACGGGTTTTTCGCAAATAACTCAAAAATAAGTATTTATCGAACTAAATATTAGATATCGAAAAAATATTTGTAGCAAAAATTTAGCTTATTAGATACAAAAAAAAAATGGTGTACTTATTCATGAAGTCTATCGACACAGTAAAATCACAGTTGAAGCTCATGAAAAATTATTCTTATTCGTATTCCAATTCCAACTCGAATATTTCAACCTGAAATAACCAAAAAATGAAGCAATTTTTGGGAAAAACTCATTACAACTTTTTTAAATGTTTCAAAAAAAAGGTTTATTTTTATTTTTTTATAAAAGTTTCTAGTGCCAAAACTATACGAGTTACGAGTTACGCCCAAAATAAAGTTGGCCCCTTTTTTGGTTAAAAAAAAATCGTGAAAATCTACCCCTATTTTGCACCCCAAATAAAAGTTATCATTAGCGCTTTACCATTTACTTTAAAATATTTATTGATTAGATACTGTAAGTTTGACCGGTTGGAAGTTCTTATTTTTGAAAAAATTTGGTTTCATAGTAAAAAAAGTTTTTTTATTTTGGAAAAATGCCTTTTTTTTCAAATTAACTTAAAAAGTATTAGTGATACGAAAAATCTCATAGAGTAAAGAAATGTAGGTCTTGCTCTTTTAAATATTTTGGCTTTATTTTGTTTTTCTGTAAGACAAAAATTGGTTAAGATATGGCTGTTTAAAATTTGCATATACTCGTAATTAGTGACTCGTTCAAGCCCTTTCAACTAAAACCCTTTTAAAAATAAGCACTTTGAACCGGTGAAACTTACAGGTCATACAAAAAAGTTAAGTAATTTGTAAGGCGATAATGATTAGTTTCATTTGGGGTGCTAAATAGGTGGAGATTTTCACAATTTTTTACCAAAAATGGAATTAACTGTATTTTGAGCGTAACTGGCTTAGTTTTGATGCTACAAACTTTTGTAAAAAAATAAAGCTTCTTTTAAACACTTTAAAAAAGTTCTAATAAGTTTCCCCGAAAAGTATTTCATTTTTTGGTTATTTCACGTTGAAATAGTTGACTTGGAATTTGACGAATAAGAAAAACTTTTCATGTGCTACAACTTTTCTTTTACTGAGTCGATAGACTTCATTTTTGTTTCATTTTTTATAAGCTAGATACATTTTTGCTAACAATATTCTTTTCGATCGAATACTTACCCTTTGAACTATTTACGAAAAATCGCCTAAAAACGTGGATTTTTTGTTGAACAATAAACATTTATACTCATAAATAACTCGAAAGGTCTTGAGTTGACCAATTCGGTGGTCATTGAAAATTATAAGGTATCGCCATATTTTACGTTGATTTACTGGGCTGTAACACATATAGGTATTTGTTACACATGTCGTATTTAGTAATTTTTTAAATGGGCCCCATTTCCAATTCTGCGGGGGGGGGGCGACGGAGTTTGTTACGCCGCGCCACTGGAAATACCCACATCTCAAAGCTCTCTAAACGTCATAACGAGCTGACTGTTAACGTCCCAGCTTCCACGCCGTGTAATCTTACACTATATACGTAACACTTTATCATGCGGTATCGTAGAGACAGATCAAGATAGCGAGTGAGTAACTGTTGCATCTTTAAAAAGGTGTTTCTCGCCTGTTCTATTCTACATTTAACTTCTTGTTATTGGTCTAAGGTTTCATGTATCCAACATCCTAGGTACTTAATCTTTTTCACTTGTTCTACAATATTGTTGTTGATTAGTATGTTTATAACTGGTGTGTGCTTTTTTGAAATTTCCATTGTTTTAGTAGAATCAGTATCGTGTGCTATGGGGATGATACAGTCCTGATTGCAGTGGATGAGGATGGCCTACAAAGACAACTTTATCGATTCTACCAAGCATGTCGACGACTCAACATGAACATATCAACGCAAAAAACAAAATAAATTACCATTGCGAAAGATCTAATTAGATATAATCTCGTGGTAGAGGGGAAACGCATAGAACAGCTAAACCAGTTCAAATATCTAGGTGTAGATTTATCAAGTTATCATCATCCGACCAGAGACCTAAGAGGACAAATAAACAAGGCCGCAGTCATGTCCGGATGTTTAGGAGATGTGGTCTAGAATAACCCATATATGAGAATGGACAGGAAAGTTAGAATTTATAAAACTTGAATCAGACCTGTTATGACCTGTGGTATTTAATCAAGAGAAGACACTAATAAAACCAAACGCATGCTACGAACAGCCGAAATGAAGACATTAAAGGGGCCTTTAGACGGGCCACTAAAATTGCACATTTTCGGCAATATTTAGTAGAAATATTGCTCAGCGATATTTGTGAAAACATATATATTTACGTATGGCCTGTCAACAATAATAAAAAATATTTACTGCAACATTTCCAGCCATGCTTGTTGCATTATATTTCCGTTTTAGATGAAATATACCTTTTTGAAATATTGACGAGACGAAGTCAAAAATAAAGATGTCCGACATTGTACAAGTTGCTGCGTCCTTAATCGTGCTACGACGATACAAAAAAAAAAAAGAAAAATAAAAAGCAGAAAATGTGGATACGCCCTTTTTTTAAGTAAACGCGAAACAATGAGTAATTTAACTATGGAAATAATGCTAAATAATTATTTGTTTAAGAATTTTACAAGGATATCAAAAAGTGATTTCGAACTATTGTTTTCACCCAATTTTGAAAAAATGTAAAAACGTTGAATTATCCACGTCCGTCCGTAAACACAATTCCTCCGTCATTATAATATGAACCAGTCAGAATGACAAATGAGCTGTCGAATGAAAACTATCATCCAAGGACTAAGACCTAGGTTTTAGAAATGTAACGAGAAGTACTGTTTTAAAGTCGCCGAAAACTACTAAAGACGAGAACAAATATATAGTACTTTCGGTTTTACGACTGTCTGTCCGTCCGTCCGCGAATATAACTACTCCGTTATTAATACAGATAGAATAGAATAACAAATGAGGTGTCGAATGAAAGCTTATAATCCAAGGATGGTATTAAATATTAGGATTTTGACCTCGGACTTCGGGTTTTCAAGTTTCAACCGAAAGTACCGTTTTGAAGTCACTGAAAAAGCGTAAGCGATATATTATTCGACGTGCCTTAGCTAGATGAGAATGTGTCCTTTCGGTTTTTATATCATTTCCGGTTAAAAAGTTCAACACGGAAGTGTCATATTATAGTCGCAGAAATAGTATATGTTTTGACGTCATTTCCGTTTAAACAATTATGACCGAAAGTTTAGTAAAATGACTCGAAATTAGTGAAATTGTACTTTATTCTAAAATTGTAAAGACAGGACCTCGTAACTGACAAATTTGCATAAAATGAGTTATGTACTTTGGTTTTTGCTTTAGAATAAGTGTAAGGGCACCTATTAACCAGCGGTTAAAGCTGGGAAAATTTCCGGAAGGTTTTAAATTATAGAAAACGGTACTACTAAACATAATAAGATACGCCCTAAATGAAAAATGATTCGGTTTTTTTGGTCTTCCGTAAAATCATCATCTTGGGGCCTAATGAATTCCTGGAATTGATAGGATATGCATTGACGTAAAGTTACACGAAGAGTTCAAATATCGACTTGCGGTTCTACTTTCGTCCACTTTGGGTGAAAATAGTAGTGAAACCTATGATTTACGAAGTCCAATTATTACTTATTATGTTTTCATTTGACCACACATTCATTTTTCTTTTTATGTTTGACAAATCCAAGTTAAATTTCAACAGAGTAGTCGAGCAACATGCAAGATTTTTCACAGCAGTTCGAACTTATCGGCAACGCATCAGCCACTAACTGCAATAGTGTTCAAATACCAGCAATATTTCGGCCACATGGCTCGGCCCTACAGCGATATTTTCATTAGAAGCTGCAATGTTGCCAGCAACATACCGAATATATATTGCCGGCAACATATTACTTTTAAAAACTAGTCCGTCTAAATGCCCCTTAAGAGCAATTGCAAGGAAGACAAGAAGGGATAGAATAAGGAACAACATCATCAGGGAGCAATGTGGCTTGCAAGATTTAGTAAGATGGGGTAGGCAAAGACGAAGAATGGTTCAATCATGTAAAAAGAATGGAGGAGCATAGACTACCAAGAATTGCGCTATAAGGAAAACCAGAAACCAACAGGCAAACGTCCACCGGGGAGACCACCAAAAATATGGGAAGATAGCTGGCAGTCTACCTCTCAAGAAATACTTCAACGTCGGAATTAACAGATTGACAGATCTATAACAAGTATAAGAAGAAGTCCATTGTTTTAGTTTTTTTACACTCACCTTAAGGTTAAGACCATATAGTTCTCCTTCTCGCACTACTTTGGTTAACAGAATTTGTAGTTCTTCTTCACTGCCAGCTTGTTATAATAAACTTTTTTTTGGTACGCGGGATCCAGGCCTATCACGAAAGTCGCCGCTACCTGTTACCACATTAAATTTGAAACAGCAGCGTCGGATATACATATCTTTATTGTTTGATTACTGAACTCAAAACTTTCTCTCTTGGACGCGATGAATAAGAAATGAAATAATTTACAAATGCGAGTACTTTTATTTTCGTTTGGTAACTCTTCGAAAAAGGTTGCTGGATCGTGGTTTAAGACTAAATTGCGACGTGTCGGTTGTTGTTTAATGATTTTTGTGAATACCTATAGCGTACTTTGAATTTTATGGAATGCTTTTGAAACAGTACCTACTACTACTAGATACTGACTTAGGGCGTGTGGAATGTTAGTTTTGTTACGGTTACGTGAACACAAGATTTCGATTTCTTTAGCGGTGGAGTGACGTGTTTTATGTTAGAATGAGAATTTTCTTTTATTTTTATTTAAAAAGGTAAGATTTTCCAATTAGCACCTGACATAAGCACCTGACAAAATGTATTAAATATATCTAGAATAACTTCTTTTAGTTCATCCCATACACAAGAATAATAACAAAAATATTTTTAAAAAGTATGCCCAAAATCATTTCTTGTTTCATAATCTTCTAAAAACTAGTATGGCATCAAGTGGAAATAATCAAACCTTTTTTATATGAATGTGTCAAATGTCAACATTTTGCATATGCCAAATGTCAAATGTCAAACTTCTTAGGTATTTATTTTGGTAGTTTCCTTTCTACTTCTTCAAGTGTCATCTCCTCGACGGAGGCGGCAATCATCATAGCTATTTGGACTTTAGAGACGACTGCTCTGAACAGTTCATTTGATGTACATCCGTACCATTCTGTCGGGTTGCGCAGCCACGATATTCTGCGGCTCCCTTTGCTTCTTTTTCCTTGAATCTCCATGTGTAATATATCAGAGATATTCTAATTTTCTTGTTTTGATGGTATTTAAGATTTCCATTTCTTTATTCATCTTTCTCAGAACCTCCTTGTTTGTGACGTGTTCTGTCCACGATATTTTCAAAATTCTTCTGTACACACACAAATCGTCGAGCAGACGTCGTGAAAACGTAGCACCTAGCCAACCTAACTCTTAGCTCTAACTTCAAATCTCTTGTGTAGAACACTTTTCTCATTTTGTTAAAATTTGCCCTAGCATTTTATATTTTAATTTTGATTTCCTGTAAGTAATCACCTGTGGAGTTAATCATTGTTCATACATAAGATGTACATATTGGTCTACTCGTTCGACATTGGTTCCGTTTATGAAGAGATTCTCGTTATTTCTTTGAGTTTTCGATATTCTTATAAATTTTGGCTTCTTGACGTTCATTGTTAGACCGTATATTTGTCCAAACTCCGCTAGTGTGGTCACCACCCTCTGAAGATCCCCAATATTTTCGGCTAAGATGACAGTGTCATGCGCATATCTAATGTTGTTAATGGGCATGGGAACTCCATTTACCTTTATTCCAGCTGTTTTACCTTCAAGAGCTTTAAAAAGAATTGGCGACAACACGCATCCCTGTCTCGCCACACGTCTGATTTTATTTATTTCCCCTGACAGTTTTCTTTACCTTCTTTCTATGCTGATCTCAAAATATAAAACTTCTTCTTCTTCTTTTTGTATAGGCATGACTCTGTCTGTTTTTTTCAATGTGCCTCTAGTAAGTTGTCTTTCCATCGTTTTCGTGGTTTTCCCACTGATCGTCTTCCTATTGGGGAACCGTCTCTCGCTGTCCTGGCTATCCTATTTGTTGTCATTCGGCTTATGTTGTCATTCCATTCTATTCTTCTGTTTCTTACCCAGTAATTAATGTTATACACGTTGCATCTACGTCGTATATCTGTACTTCTAAGCTCTGTCCCATAGAGTCTTACCATCGATTTTTCGAAGGGTTTTCATATCCGCTGTTTAGAGCAATATTTTTGTCATCTCTGTGTCGGGTCGTGTTTCTCCCGCGTATGTCATGATTGGTCTGATGACTGTTTTGTAAATTCTGCCTTTCATTTCTTTTCCGATATTTTTATTTCTCCATATTATGTCATTCAGGCAACCTGCGGCTCTGTTTGCTCTATTAACTTGATCTTCCACTTCTGTTTCGAGCCTTCTGTAGCTAGATAGTGTGATGCCTAGGTATTTAAACTCCATCACTTGTTCTATTATCTGACCTTCCAGCTCCAATTTACATCTTATTGGATCTGCTGTTATAACCATGCATTTTTTTTTGAGGAAATTAACATGTTCAGTTTTCTGGCGATTATGTTGAATTGGTGCAGCATACGTTGTAAATCATCTTCACTTTGAGAGATTAGTATTGCATCGTCCGCATAGCAGATTATTTCAAGTTGTTTTTCTCCCATTTGGTATCCCTTTTTAGTTCTTACTTTTTTTATTATTTCGTCCATGATTAGGTTAAACAATAAAGGACTCAAGGAATCCCCCTGTCTTATCCCATTGGCGGCTTCAATTGGTCAGTTAATTCATCGTCCACTTTTACTTTTATTGTGTTTTTCTGGTAGATGTTTTCGATCGTTTTAATTATTCCTAGAGGTACCTCTCTCGAGTATAACAAATGGATAACGTCCTTTAATATGACCCTGTCAAATGCTTTCTTAAGGTCCACGAAACATAAATATGCCGGTTTGTTGTATTCCAACGATTTCTCTTGAACTTGCCTCATTATAAATATAGCGTCAGTGCATGACCTTCCCGACCTAAAACCTTGTTGTTCTTCTGCTAATGTTATAATTTCATTCAATTTGTTTGTTATCACTTTGGTTGTTAATTTTAATGTTGTTTTTAATAAGTTAATTCCTCTGTAATTCTCCGGGTCCGATTTGTCTCCTTTTTTGAAGAGAGGTATTAGGATGCTTGATCTCCATTCTTGTGGTATTCTGTTTTGTTCTATTATTGTTTGTATTAATTTTAATAGTTGTTTAGTTAGATCTTGTCCTCCGTACTTTAGGAGTTCTTTCGATATTCTGTCCTCTCCTGGAGATTTCTATTTTTTAATTTTCTTAATGCTTCCTTTACCTCTCCCTCCTCGATGTTTATTTCTTCGTTTGTTGTAACTTCAGGTGTTGGTGGTTCATTATCGCCTCCTTTAGCAAATAGAGATCGGAAGTAGTCTGCCCATGTTTTATTCTGAATGTGTTTCGCTTTTATTAATTCGGTTATCTCCTTTCTTTGCCCAAAACGCTCTTTTGCTCCTTTCTTTAACGCTACAATTATTTTCCTATTCGCTGTATTGATATTAAATTATTAGAAACCTTAAAAGTTAACGACATTAACCTCTGTCAAATGTCAATATATGTGAAGGTCACATTTCAAACGAATTTGAATTAATTATATGGTACGTTTTGTATAATAATCGGCTGAGTGATGACGTAGCATCGCACGTTTCTTATAATAAAAACATTATATTATATTCTTTATGCTACATGTTATATATATTATATTCTTTATGTATTTTAGTAGGGATGGCGTTATTAGTCTTTCTTCCTTGCTTGCCCTTTTTCTATGAATCCTCTAGAATTGCTTCTTCTCCAAATGTGTGCCAATCCAACAAGACAGTAACCAGGTAGTTGAAGAACATTTCAAATGAGGTATCACTCAACCCCTCTTTCTGTTAAAGATTTTGGAGTTTGAGTCGACCTGCGCTAGAAGGTTGATGTAATTTAGTTGAAAACTTGTCTACAAAATGTCCCCCTCACACATATGTACATTTGACATGTTTTTGCATATTTTTAGATCTTTTATAGGGACCAAATTATAGAAGGTGGTACCTTTTCAAATTGACACACTGTATAAATTCAGTATAAAGTAAACTATGCATGATTCTTACACTAATAATAATTTACAGTACCCTCGTATTGTGATTTGAAATCGTCAGAAAGATAAATGTAAATGTAAATTTAATACCGTTTACATCATTTCAATTATGATAAATCAATTTTTTCATTGCTTGCCGAATTATTAGATGACGCTAAAGTGCTGTAACATAATCGTTTCCATATCATTATGCTTTCACTTATTTGGTAGCCAGTTACAACATAGAAGATAAGTTTTCTAATTTTTACCAAAGGCACGGTTGTAAAGATTATTTAAAATTCTACATCGAAATGATATAATTTATTATCGGTTTTTTAACACGTTCGGTGCCCATGACGCACTAGTAGCGCCACGACGCGCGACGGTGTTATCAAAGGTACCGATGACGCATAAGTGGCGTCAGTAGTACTGTGTTACTAAATGGACGATTTAAGTAGGTGGTATAACCACCAATTTAATAGTTTAGTGGCGCTTGTTCAAGATGGGCACCGAACATGTTAATATATGTATATCTAATGTGTGCGCAAAGTATGAAAACATAAAGATATCCGTGACAACCCGTATGATATAACAAAATGCTGCTTATGTATATTGATTATAGATGGACCAGCGATTACAAATTTTATATTTTCGACGTTGCCAAATGTACAGTTTCTGAGATATACGGATAATATGCGTATATCTTGTTAATGAACAATACTGATCAATAATATGTATAAATTAGTAAAAACATTGTTATTACTTACAACCGTTGATATTATCAAAAAGAGAAAATAAAATGGGTCACTTGATATTTGTTAAAGTTTAAGTTCTAATGGCGTATTCATGTTCAGCGACTTCAAAAACCTTCAAGTAATATGTTTGCATCAATTTGGTGTCGATAACCCTCGAACCTCCAGCTGACGTGCTTTAGCAGTGACCCTGGGCACCAGGTATTCCGGGTGGTCGGTTCTGATGGCGTATTCGTATTCAAGGACCCCAAAAACACCCGAATAACAAAATCTGGCCCTTAATACACCTCTTTTGACATGTTTATGCACTTTTGGATCCATTTCATGCATTTCGACCCATTTTTGGACATAATGCAAAATGTTGCAAATTTCTAGGTATCTTGGTTGCTGGACAACAAACAATCTTGACCACGAGGTCGAAATCCGTCCCCTTTTCAAAGAATAAAAAAATTCCTCAATGTGCATTAAATCACCTTGAAAACTGGTCGAAAGCTGTGGGATTGCAATTCTCTACAACCAAAACTAAATGTATTTTATTTTCAAAAAAACGGCAGTCTACAACTCCAGATCTTCAGTTATATGGAAACAACTTAACTTATGTGGAACACTTAAAATTTCTAGAAATGATCTTTGATAAAAAACTATCTTGGAAGTACCACATTATGCACATTAAACAATCTTGTCAATCTGGTCTTAATTTAATGCGTACACTGTGCAATCGTAATTGGGGCTCAGATTGTAAAAGTTTGATTCTTATTTACAAATCTCTAGTACGATCCAAACTCGATTATGGATAAGTTGTATACTCATCTGCAAAGAAGGCACTTCTTGCTCAACTAGAAGTCATATAAAATACAGCATTAAGAATAGTAACAGGAGCATTCTGTACTAGCCCCATTAATAGTTTACAATGTTTAACCGGAGAACCACCTTTAAATTTCCGAAGAATGTCCTTGTCATTAACCTACGCATCATCCATATATACAATAAAATCGCATCCCACTTTCCATCACACTATTGCAGAATGATTCAAAGAAACTTATGTAAATAAAAAAAGAACGAACCCTCCCTTTTACGAGAGAATCAGAAGATATCTCAGAAGAGAGAATAAGCTTGAAACCCCCCATGCAACAATTATTCAATATTTTCTCAACATACTTGCTTCTTTCCCAGATCATTGTCATATTTATACAGATTCATCTAAGACTGCTGATGGTGTGGGATCGGCAGTTGTAGATTCAAACACTATATTACAATTTAAATTATCTTCCACTTGCAGTATTTACTCTGGAGAACTATATTCAATTCTGCAAGCCCTCATTCATATTCGTACTCAAAAAATTCCAAAATCTGTCATAATTACCGACTCTCTCAGTGCATTACATACGATAGAACAGTTATATACAAGTAATCCTATAAGTATTTTAATACAAGAACAAATACCTTTACTAAAGAACACGATGCAGCAAGTAGGCTTTATATGGGTTCCATCACACATTGGACTTCAAGGAAACGAAAAAGCAGATTTTCATGCCAGAGAAGCAATACACAGTGCGTCTTCAGTGATAGTGAACTTAGTGCCTGTTTCCGATTACAAATCATTCCTTAAAGGAAAAGTGATAAACAAATGGGAAAACGAATGCAATCTTTCGCAATCAACTCTCCGCACAATAAAGCCCTCAATTGAACCTTGGTGTGAGATAGACTTGAATCGCCAGCTATTTGTGAAGCTAAATCGTTTACGCTTAGGGCATAGCAGACTTACTCACAACTACCTAATCTCCAAATCAAATCGCCCTATTTGTGACCTGTGTAATTGCGACATCAATGTACCACATATATTAATAGAGTGTCCCAAATACATTAGTGAAAGACAAAAACACTTAATACCTATCAGTATAAAAGCAGTCTTAGGACCACACTGTAAGCTTACACATTTGTTTAATTATTTGAAAGACATTAATGTTTTAAAAAAACTCTAACCACTGTTAACATTTTATAAACCCCATTCTTAATTTGTAAATTATGATACTGTTACCTAAATGTGAACTTATGTATTAATCAAAATGCTATTAGATTTAAGTAACCATATGTATCAATGATAGTACAGCTAATAACCCAGAGTTGTTGACGCTGTTAACAATAAAATAAAAAAAAATCCTAATAAATTCTACCTTATCGTTGTAAAAACATTATTTTATTCCATATTGCTGTACGGAGTGGAAACATGGACTCTCGCAATTACAAGTATTAGACGTATAGAAGCCTTTGGGATGTGGGTTTTTCGAAGGATGCTAAAGATCTCTTGGACAGAGCACATGACCAACAACGAGGTGCTGAGAAGAATGGTGACTGAGAGAAAACTCCTAAATATTGTAAAAACAGAAAAACGGGTTATCTATCCTCCGTTTCACGGACACCTTTCAGTACAGACTCTTACGAAGAATAGTGTTGCCAACCACAGATTTTCAAATCAAGATGTTTTGGACTTCTGGTATATTCTATTTAGACCGACTTTAAGTTCGTCTACTTAAATCCGGCGACACTGAGCTGCAAGGTTCCATAAGCTTTATATAGGGATATGCTGCTCGCACTGCCAAGTGACTGCGAAACGCAGAAGAGGACATATTTACAGAGGAGAAAAATACAACGTTATACGACGCATAATGGAAGGAAAATTGGAAGGAGAAAGAGGTCCAGAAAGAAGAAAATGCTCCTGGCAGAAGAACGTAAGAGACTAGACAGTCATAGGCACACATTCGATACTAAGAGCCGCTCAAGATAGAGAGCACTTTGCTGTAGTTATAGCCAACCTTCAGTAATGGAGAAGGCACCTTAAGAAGAAGAATGATTTTAAGACTAGGTTGAATAAATTCGTTGATAGCGGATCCCCTTGTTTTAAACCTCTATTTACTGTGAATTATCTTGAAAAGCTTTCTTCCATTGTTATCCTATTTTTTGTCTTTCTGAGCGTCATTCTTATTAGTCTTATAAGCTTTGCTGGTATTTCTAATGTTCTCATGGCCTCATATAGCATTATTGTAATCTAAAGCTTTTATAAAATCCACAAGGAATAGCTATTTGTATAACAAGGGAGGAAAGTGATACTTTTCTTCCTGAAAATTGCCCGACGCGTCTCGGAGGGCAGTAATCATTCAAGGGAGGAAAAGGCACTTTACTCCCATGTTATACATATGGTTTTTCCACCTTCCTCAAATAACAAGTCATTTTTTCATTTTTACTTAATTTATTTATGTAACTAACCAACAAAATTTATTAGAACTAAAACTAACAAGTAGGTACAATATAACTGTCAACTGTCAAATATAAGTCAAATTAATAATGTTAACATTGTAAAATCAAAATAACAATTTACTGTTTTTTACCATTCTGCAAAATACAGGGTGTTTTATAAATAAACTTTAAAATGTAGAAACTTACGTAATAGAAAATAGATATTGTACAGGGCGTCAATAAGTTATATTTCAAGAATGAAATGCCATGACGTCACTTTTACTTTTCCTCCCTAGGGAGGAAAAGTACAACTTTGCTCCCTACAATCAGGTCCGGAAAAGTATACTTTCTGTAGAGGTAGGTGGAAAAAAAGTTTTCCGGTAGCTGGCTGTATAACATAGGTATATCACAAAAAATCAATTAAAATCCTTTATAAAAGGTATTTAATTTATTAAAAATTCCCTTAAAAGGGCTACCATTGTGGTGACCGGTACTTAGTCATGTATTATTTATAACATCCATGTTATTTCAAACAATTGTTGTCAATGTATCCATGACTGTATCAATTTAAAGGGTATTTGCCTATATTTTTTCAATTTTGGTGGCTTAGTATGTGAACATCCTGTAAGTATAGCCTAAACTTTTTTCAACCTTAGTCAACATTTTAAAAATTTTGCATTAAATTCACAGGTTATATTTATTTTAGATTCAGCACTGATGATGATCTGTATTCAGATCGAGAACGTTCTGGGAAAGGCGCAAAATGTCGCCTGTCAAAATTTTCAATGTATTTTAAATGTATTCATTCTTTTCGAATTCTGAGAAAACTAATAAATATTTTTGAAAAATTTAAACGCAGAATGAAAGATTACGTTATTACCGAGGGCCGAAAGTCCCTTAGAGTAAATAAAAAGTTTCTTTTGAATGAAATATTTGCAATTAAACATCACACTAAATTTTCTCTTCTATTTTTAGTCCGTTCCTTAACGGTAAAATATTGCAAAACCTCTAAATTTTAAAGAACCGCTTGGATTGGCGTGAAATTTGGCATACACATAGCTAACAAGTCAAACAAAAAAAGTGATATTGTGCCGATATGTGCTTTTGCCCTGGGGGTGGTTTTCACCCCCTTTTGGTGGTGAAAAAATATTCGTCCAAAAAAGTCAGGAAATGGATAAACTGGCTAATTTTAAGCAACTTTTGTTCTATAGAGTTTTTTCACTAAGTCAATACTTTTCGAGTTATTTGGCAGTGAATATGTTCATTATTTCAACAAAATAACCACGCTTCTAGACGGTTTTTCGAAAATAACTCAAATAGTAAGAATTTTGTCGAAAAAACATTCTTAGCAAAAATATAGCCTGTAAAAAATTTTAAAAAATGGTGTATATATCACGTCTCTACACCTAGTAGAAGCAGAGTTATAGCTAATGAAAAATAGGTTCATATTCGTCAAATTCCAAATGAAATACTTTAACGTGAAATAACCAAAATTGAAGCACATTTCGGGGAAAACTCATTACGACTTATTTAAAGTGTTAAAAAAAGCTTCATTTTTGTTTTATAAAAAAAATTTCTAGCATCAAAATTAAACAAGTTACGCTCAAAATAAAGTTAGTCCCTTTTGGTTTTGGTAAAAAAATCGAGAAAATCACCCCCTAATTAGTATCTTAAATGAACTTAATCGTTACGACTTCACAAGTTTCTTGATTTGTGTATATATTGTTTATATGATCTGTAAGTTTCATCGGTTCAAGGTCCTTATTATTGAAAGGGCTGTAGTTAAAAGGGGTTGAACGAGTCACTGATCACGAATGTATGCAAATTTAGAAACATCAAATCTTAATCAATTTTTGTCTAACAGAAAAACAAAAAAATACATGACATTCAGAAAAGCAAATCTGACTTATTTTGTTTTTCGATATTTTTAGTATCTCTAACAATTTTAAGTTATTTTGAAAAAAAGCATATTTTTCAAAATTTTAATTTTTAAAAATTTTACTTTGAAACCAAATTTTTTCAAAAATAAGCACTTTGAATCGATGAAACTTACAGATCATATAAATACAACATAAGTAAAATAATTTGTGGAGCGGTAACGATTAATTTCATTTAAGTTGCTAATTAGGGGGTGGTCTTCCCGATTTTTTTTGCAAAAACAAAAGGGACCAACTTTATTTTGAGCCTAACTTGCTTAAATTTAATGTTAGAAACTTTTTGTAAAAACAGAAATAAAGCTTTTTTTAAACACTTTAAAAAAGTTAAAATGGGTTTTCCCCAAAAAGTGCTTAATTTTTTGGATATTTCACGTCGAAATATTCTATTTGAAATTTGGTGAATATGAATCTATTTTTCATTGCCTATAACTCTGGTTCTACGAGATTCAGAGACCTAACGCGTACACCATTTGTTTTACTTTTTTATAGGCTATATTTTTGCTAAGAAAGTTTTTTCGACAAAATACTTACTTTTTGAGTTATTTGCAAAAAACCGTCTAAAAATGTGGTTATTTTGTTGAAAAATGAACATATTCACTCGCAGATAACTCGAAAAGTGTTGACTTGGCGAAAAAGCTCTATAGAACAAAAGTTACTTAAAATTAGTCAGTTTACCCATTACCGGACTTATTTTGGACATATATTTTTTCACCCTCAAGAGGGGGTGAAAGCCACTTCCAGGGCAAAAGCACACATCGGCACACTATCACTTTTTTTCTTTGACATGTAAGCTATACGTATGCCAAATTTCATGTCAATCCAAGCGGTTCTTTAAAATTTAGAGCAAAAACCGTGAAAGAATGGACTATTTCACCCCTGTAACTTATTAAAATAAACGTTCTAGAAGTTTTCAGGGACTTTCTGCCCTCGGTAATAATGTAATCTTTCATTCTGCCTTTAAAATTTTCAAAATATTTATTAGTTTCCTCAGGATTCGAAAAAAATGGATACATTTAAAACACACTGAACATTTTGACAGGCGACATTTTGCGCCCATGCCCTTAAGGGAATTTTTAATAAATTATATAGCTTTTATAAAGGATTTTAATTAATCTTTTAAACAAATAGTGAAGAGCGAAACAAATATATAATATTAAATCTTTCTAAGCCTTCTTCTTATTTAAGCGCCGTATCTCAATCCGAGATTGGATTCATCATCATTATCTTTACTCTATCTACAGCTGTTCTGAAGAGTTTATAGATCTGTATTTTAAACCAGTCCGTTAAATTCTTCAAAAATAATCCTTCTTCCTATCTCCTTTCTTCTCTTATCATTCCCTGTATTATTAGTCTTAGCATTTCATATTGCTGTCTCATCATTACGTGTCTCAGATATTGTAACTTTCTTATTTTTATTGTGTTTATTATTTAGTATTCTTTGCTCATTTCTCGCAATACTTTTTAGATTCGTTTTCTTCTGTGAACTCGAAGATTTAAATAACTCTAATATATTCTTGCTTCAATGTCCAGCTTACAAATCCATATTGCAGTCTCGAAGACCCATAGCATCATAGAGCTCTTACTCTCAGTTCTAATCTAAGATGTTTGTTACAGAAAATTGTTTTCATTTTTACACATTTCTTGCTATTTCTATCTCAGCCTTTATTTCTGTTCTCTCTCTCTCTCTCTCCTGTCGTTTCCCCATTACTGAGGATCGTGATTTCTTCCAATATTCCTAACAATGTTTCTCCATTGGTCTCTATCTTCAGCTGCTCTAAGAGCTTCGCAGAATGAGTTTCCAGCTGAATGCTTTATTTGGTCAGACCATCTAGTTGGTGATCGTCCTCTTGATCTTCTCCCCGGAACGAGGACTATTTCTTTTGTCTTATCATTATTGTCTGAAATCCAGGTTCCTAGGTACTTGTATTTATCAACCCTTTCGATTAGTACATTTCCCAAATGTATATTTGTTTGTATATTTGTTTTCTTAGTTATTATCATGTATTTGGTCCTTTTATATTCATTTTTATTCCATATTTTTCACAGAAACTGTTTATTTTGTTTAGTAGTAATTGGAGTTGTTCAGCAGAGCTTTCTATAATCAAGGTGCACATGTCTACTATAATGTCTAATGTCTACAAGAATAAAAAACCGCTAAACGCCGTAAAAATGAGTGGCGCATACAATACAAAAGATCTGATATGAATATTACGTGGCTCGAGAATATATTTTCATTTTGATGCAAAATAAAATTTTAGTTTTATTTTAAAAGATTTTTTCATAATATTTGCTAAATTTGAAGTAAAACGACAAAAGAGTAACTTTGATACAGTTTGAATTTTGAAACTCTTTTGTGGCGCGTTCACTTCAAATTTAGCGAATATTATGGAAAAATATTTTAAAATAAAACAAAAATTTTATTTTGCATCAAAATGAAAATACACTTTGGCGCCACGTAATATTCATATCAGATCTTTTGTAGCTGGATTATTGTATGCGCCACTCATTTTTACGGCGTTTAGCGGTTTTTTATTCTTGTATCAGGAGTTTTTCAAAGTTTTTTTATAAATTAAATGTATGAAGTTGAATGCAATTTTTCTCGATTACACGTTAAGCTTTAAAATGGTCGCCTTTGTCGCATTATCTTCCAAATGATCTAGTGTCTATCGAATGTACACTAGATTTTTTTCTATTCGAAATAGATTGAAAAAAATATTGGGATGGCCGGTTAATGAACTCGGATTGCCCGTTCCGAGATCAAATTTAGCGTCGTAACCACTACAACTACATAAACCATTTTGGGAATAATCGTTAATTTTATTATACTTTTGTAGCTTAATAACTTCAAAACGGCTTAACCTATTTTGATCACTAAACATGAGTTTGAAACGTATTGACAAGTAGTATCTGATGCATCTAAGGTCAAGTATGATAACTGAAGCTATTACAGGAATTATTGAGTTTGAAAAACCGTTTTTCCCATAGGAAATAGATTTGATCATATTTATGAAGCCTATAACTTAAAAATTCAAATTTTTCCGGATATAAGGTGTACAACGTCAGATTCGATTCCTGGATAACCGTCAGATTCGTCTAGAGTCCTTCTACAAACGCTTAGTAATTGGCGCAATTTGTAGGTTGAAATTTTGAGTAATTGTACAAAAACCAAAATATTCAAAGTTTATTTTTTAAGTTTTTCGACGATACTGAGCCGTGTGTATGTCTGATCCTGACGTCTTAGACACCATTTGAAAGCTTAACTCAACACTGTTGATTTGATGTATTTGCGGTTCTCCTGTCTCTTCTTGAACCGAAGATATATACCCCCAAAAAATATGCCATTTTGTACCTACCAAGTCCTATAGCTGGCTTATGGGTGGTCAAAAGTCACAAGCTACACCGGTTCTGAATCGGCCCTGACCCTCTCTTGAAACACAGAAAAAAAAAATTCAGATCGGTTTAACTTTTCCAGTCACATACTCATATCCACAAATATTTTCCCTTTTTTAAATAGAAATTAAGTCATATTTCTGAGCTGGGTAACTTTTGAATGGTAAGTATTAGGGTGGGCCGAAAAAAACTTTTATTTTTTTTTAAGTTGTAATACCGCGGAAAACTTGCGAATTATAATTAGAAACAAAATAAAAATTTTTTTTTCAAAATCCGTTAATGTCTTCCGGTCCCGCATTAGCCTTAAAGTTTGACTATTTTTTAAAAAAACTTCATTTTTCTTATTTTGTGAAAATTTTTTTTTATATTTATTTTTTAACGTAATAGTTATTTATGCGTTGAGATAGACCCTAAGAACATTTTGTTTTAATTTGATTGTGATTACTGGATATCTTCCGGTCCCGCATAAGCTTTAAAATATGCCGAAATGTTGAAATTTCAGCATTTTTTCGTATTTTTGGAATTTGATAATTAATTGTTTTTTAAAAGTAATAGTAATCGTTTATATTCACACAAACCTATTGTAGGGAATTTAGGAATACTGCCAAGTTCAGTCATCATTTCCCGGTTGCGTAACAGATTAATAAAACTAACGTGCCAGAAAGATTAGAGCAGCTACCGGGCGGACGGTGATTGGTAATTGATTGGTAATTGAATTATATTTAAGGAGGCCCGTCCAAGGGGCAATTTGCCTGCTCCACTTTAATGAGCTGCCGTTCCGGCACCTCTTTGAACATCTAGATGGCAAAACAATCGGGCCTAGTACTTCAAGAGGACCAATCGGTGAAAAACTTGTTGCCTGTCAAGAACTGCCGGTAATTAACTTCCAGTCTATAGATTGTCAGATACCGGAGGTAGACAGAAAGGTTCTCAGCAAGGATCAACAGTACCTACTTGATATCTCCACTGCGATAAAATCTGGGACATGTAAAGGGGATTTGTCTGTACGAGATCCCGGACACTTATCACACTCGAGGTGGTTGACCAAAGCAAATAGAACTTTGCGACTTTACATAAGTGAAGAAAACCCCTCACCTGAACTTCAAGAGCTAGTTTTGTTTATCTTGAAATCGTATATGTCAATGTGGTTTGCTATCAAAAAAAGCAAAAACTTTACAGATGGTCCAAAGCTTATTTACCAAGCAATTGAATCAACGAGATATTTGCCCGAGCCTTTCCTTGCTGTTATAAACCGAGTAATTGAGCGAAATGGTTATTTTTCCCACCCCGAAAATTTGATGTTGGCAATGATTGAGGACGACAATAAACTGATAAGACAGCTCGGACTTCGTCGAATTCTAAAGGCAAGGCAAATAGATTCAAAAAGGAAGAAAGTAAGGACATTCACACCGCCGAAAATCAACTTTGATGCTCAAGAGTACTCAGATATTGTCAACTGGATGAACTGCGCCTTATCTTCTCCCCCACTGTTGGCCAAGGTCAGTGATGAAGAGATAAAATCGTACATCAACAGTGAGTCCATCCCTAACTGGAACATTAATTACAAGAAATTCCCAGTTCACATACAGGCAGTTGAGCGTTGTGTGAAACTAGTGACGGAAGCTTCGGGCAGAGTTTGTGGCGCTGACGCTAGAGACGGATTTATCAGAAGTACTCTACTGTCACGATCAGCCATGCCAGACTTCGCCAGTAAATCAGATTTCAAAGTACCTTCTTCAGCTACAAAATAGAGGCAATAATGCAGACAATTAACTAATAATTGTATATTGTACTTTTTTTATAATAATACAGATATAACTTGAAAGGTTCAATGCTCGTTGTTATTTATAATCCCTATTATGTCACTCAGTCATAACTAAAAAAATTCTGCTTGTATAATTAGGCTTATTTAGCAACCAGAAGTGTTTTTTAAAAAAATATCGTTACTGGAACGATTTAAAACTAATTAAACATAAGAAAAAAAATTCACTGTAAATTTCCAATATTTTGGCATATTTTGGAGCTTATGCGGGACCGGAAGATATCCAGTAATCACAATCAAATTAAAACACAATGTTTTTAGGGGCTATCTCAACGCATAAATAACTATTACGTTAAAAAATAAATATAAAAATTTTTTTCACAAAATAAGAAAAATGAAGTTTTTTTAAAAAATAGTCAAAATTTAAGGCTAGAGCGGGACCGGAAGATATTAACCGATTTTCAAAATTTTTTTTTTATTTTGTTTCTAATTATAATTCGCAAGTTTTCCGCGGTATTACAACTTAAAAAAAAATAAAAATTTTTTTCGGCCCACCCTAGTAAGTATAACCGATTTTCAAAATTAGACATGCGTTGGAAAGGTAATGATCAGTATATTAGAAGCCGCAAATATCGGACTTAAATTTTCGAAGTTTTTGGGAGTTTTGGGGACGAGAACGAAAAACAGGCCCTAAATAGGAAGGGCCATAAAATCCACACCTTTGGACCAAAATGGATGGTTGATATATGAATGGGTGAGTCTTTTTCTGAACTTTAAGGTGGGAGTTGGTACAATTTTCAATTCTGTCAGATTTAGAAAATAGAAAATTTCGTGTATATAATATAGTGTCGCGTGCAGGAGGTGTGGGTGTGCGGCACTGGCGAGAATTGCGGTTCTCTGGTAATAAGGTTTCATCATTTACGGATTTTAAGCTTTTCTAACCTTAATCCTTTTTGAGTTTAATGAAACGAATAGTTCCTGAAGATTAAGAACTAAAGACTTGGTATTCATCAGATTGTATGTTTTATTTGTTATTAATGCTTTTCGGATTCAATAGACATTTATTATTTCAGTGGCGCACCTAGAATTTTGGTCTGGTGGGGGCGGTTTGGCTTGGGTACAGAAATTTTTTTTGTATTGTTTGTGAAAGACAAGTTACGCTTTCCTTCTATTCTTTATATATTTTTTATATGCCCTGGGAGGGGTTTTGGGGTCAAAACAGTGGGTGCGCCACTGTATTATTTAGATGTATTTGCTAGTTAAAGGTCTCGGTTACAACAAGAACGATTAGGTACATTAATTTCTGTAAGCTGAGTAAAAGCCAACCTTGGTGAAGTCATGCTAACTAACCTTCATGAAAATAAAGAATAATACCTAATATATTTGGGAAGTTGTGCAAGGTTTCATTTTTAAAGAATTTTTAATAATTTGAGAAGTGTTAGTGAAATACTTATTAGTATGTGTATTAATGTCTAACGAGCTTTAAGGTCACAACCAATACTAAGGAACTAGTTTTGCAACAGCAATTTGGCTTGTTGGTACACTCTGTCTCAGGCATTTCGAAATCTGGAGATAATGACCGAGACCTTAGATTTAATGGTTTTGGTAAATACAATCATATTTGAAATGTTTTTGATTTTCGTGGTAATCCTGTAGATGCTGCTTATATGAACAACGAATTTTACTTCTTAAACTACTAACTTGCGCTTCTTCTTTTTACTTTATATCGTACTACATACGTAGTATAATAGATCGTGCAGTACGTATGTAGGTTAGGTACAGTCGGAAAAATGAAAGAATACCCATGAACGAACATATAAAACACGCTGTATTTTCCTGTCACTGTATCACAAAGGAAATTGTCCAGTGCAAGTACATGTAACAATAATTATTACATGTACTTTCGCTGGCCAATTTTTTGTGTGACACGGTGACAGGAAAATACAGCGTGTTTTATATGGTCGTTCATGGGTATTCTTTTATTTTTCCGACTGTATGTACGTACGTATGTATGTGCATATATCCCCACCGCCCAGCAAAAACTACTGGGCCGATTTCGATAAAATTCGGTATGAGTAATAGACTAAGAGCCGCTATAGGTGAAATTTCTTAATCATTTTAGGCACGATGGGACCCTATAACTTAAATAGTAGAACCTAAAAGAAAACGTTTGAACACTGTGCCGTCACTTTTCAGTGGCACATGCGTCGACAGTGGCGCATCAAACTTTCCACTTATGGACGGGATAAATAAATTAAAAGTTAACAGAACTTACTAACAGAATTAATTTTTTTTTATTTTTTTAAGTTCTATGTGATTAACACATAGGATTCATCGTGATTTTAATCCACCACCCCCTTCCCCCTGCCCCCCCCCCCTCAAAAACTTCATTTTTCGTTTTTATTTTTTTTTGGTGGGATGCAATCAATTTTAAAATTTCAAAAAATTCACACGCATAGTTGAGGCTTTTATAAAACATGCCTATTTTTTATAGACCCATAGGTAGAGTGTACATAACCTCAAAAAATTAAAAGAATTTTTTTTTTTTTCAAAAAAGCGTATAACTTTTTTTGAGGAATAGCTGCCGGTCTAATTTTTTCTTAATCTTGTGTGCTTTATCAAACACTATATTTTAAATTTTTTTCAGATTTTTCCGTAAGTCTCCCCACTTTCAATAATCCGAAAAACTGTTTTTTGGGGGGTTTTGGGGGATTTTCCCTATTTTATAGACTTCATAATAGAGAGATATTGCAGAGCCTTTTTTGCACTTGCTGTATTACAGCAGACGTTATTTTGACAGTAGAGCATGCGCAGATGTGATATCTGGCTTACGCTGCGTTATTGGAAATACGGCCTGCCGTTATTAGGGGAGTCGTTACGCTGTGCGGTATTCGTTGCGCTATTTTCTTTTCAGGTTATGTTTGTTGTTTATCTTTCATTTAAACCAAATTTATTCGTAATAATTTGCTAAAATGGGTATCTCAGACAGTAGCAAACGAATTAGATTTACGTCTGATGACGATTTGTGTTTATTAAAACAAGTTTTATGTCAAAATCCATATTGACTTCTCCAGAAAATTGGACGTTAGTTCAGGAAAACATGAAGAGTGCAACAGGAAAATGTTTTATTTGTAAGAACATTCAAGGATCATTTATTTCTCTTGCTCGACATTTGGAAGAAAATACAAACCTGCTTTCTTTCATCTAAATTAAATTCTGAATTTTGAGTACAAATTAGATAAACAACTAATCTTAATCGAGCCGTAAAATACCGCAACCAAAATGTTGAGCAATATCTGCATTTATGAAACGTCTGAGAAATGTCAATTCTGTCAAAATAGCGCGGTGTAAATAGCGCAACGTAGGCTGTGTTAAATTTGCAATATCTCTCTAATATATCAAATCAATTTTGTTTTTATAGGTTATATGCAACTTGAAGTAACTGAGTTCTTTAGAATATTTAAAAAACAGAAAAACACGTTCAAACCCCCCAAAACCCCCTTAAAAAACAGTTTTTTGGATTTTTGAAGGTGACCAACGTTACAGAAAAATCTGAAAAAATTAGAAATATAGTGTTTGATAAAATACACAAGACTAAGAAAAAATTAGATCTGCAGATATCCCCAAAAAAAGTTGTATACTTTTTTTCAAAAAAAATTTTAAAATTTTTTTGAGGTGAATTTTTTATAAAAAAATATTTTTTTCTTCAAACGTCAAATAATGATGACATTACTTATCTAACTTGATCCTGTCAAAGTTTATGTACACTCAACCTACAGGTCTATAAAAATAGACGTGTTTTATAAAATCCTTAACTATGCGTGTAAATTTTTTGAAATTTTAAAATTGATTGCATCCCACCAAAAAAAAATAAAATCGAAAAATAAAGTTTTTGATGGTGGGGGTAGGGAGAAGGGGGTGGTGGGTTAAAATTACGATGAATCTTATGTCTTAATCACATAAAACTTAAAAAAATGAAAAAAATTAAATTCTGGTAATTAGGGAGGGTATTTTTTAATTTATGTATCCCGTCCATAAGTGGAAAGTTTGATGCGCCACTGTAGACGCATGTGCCACTGAAAAGTGACGGCACAGTGTTCAAACGTTTTCTTTTAGGTTCTACTATTTAAGTTATAGGGTCCCGTCTTGCCTAAAATGATTAAGAATTTTCACCTATAGCGGCTCTTAGTCTATAAGTTTAAAAGAAAGTCGAGAAACTAAGCTTTTAACATAAATCTCTCAAAGGGGAGCCGAAATAGGGAGGTATTTATGGCTCATTTTTTCAAATTTTGACCTAAATGAATGAAACTTGGTGCAAGGTTAGCTCATCGATATGTGAATAGAAGTACAGAATTTGACGGCCAATATGGCCGGCCGCCCACTCGGCATATTTCCTTGCCTATCTAAAAACCTATTTAAGATAAGTCTAATTTGAAAAGGTCGTTATATTATAATAGTCTCAAGATAATGGCATGTTTACACGTATCCAGTGACTGGCGCCAGTCTCATTGGCATGGAAAATAAACCAACTTTCTATTCGAAACAGCGCTGGCAGACAGCGCTGGACTGGCGCAAAAAAAGTGTTTACATGATGCCACTACCATGCTAGCGCTGTCGTTTCAGTGCGACTGGCGCGGCGCCAATTACTGGATACGTGTAAAAGTGCCATTAGGCTATAAGGAGAATATTATTGTTTTTTAGAAAAAGTTATGAGTTTAATATATTATTATGTAAGGTGCCAAAATTTAACATAATTTTGAACTATATTTTCTCAAAAATGGCTCCAAGGAATTTGTTTATTTTTTTATATATTTCATTAGTCAGATTTCTTAACTCCCCGTAGGAGGGAAGTTTTGAATTTTTTATAAAAAAATATTTTTTTCTTCAAACGTCAAATAATGATGACATTACTTATCTAACTTGATCCTGTCAAAGTTTGATGTCTCCGCCGGCAGCAGTTTTTTTTCCCATTTCTTTACGGCGGAGGGAAAAATGTTGTCATGGCAACAATATGAAACATGTCACAAAGCAACAATACAAATGTCATTAACAACAATTAAACATCATTTTTATTTATAGTAATATTAAAAGTACAATTAGTTAATGAGGCATTTTCAAAATTTAAACCGTGCAAAAATGTTACCGACTCTTGATACGCATTGGTAATTGTTGATGATACTGATGGTCGAGCACAACTTTCAGCAATCATTCCCGATGTTGGCGAATCATGAGGGTTTAAAATTTTTTTAGCATTATCGTTCTTATTTCTTATTGAATCCTCTATATATCCTTCGGCAAGCGTGCTTGATTTCCAGCCCCCATGTCGTTTGAGGCATTCTAGATTTTGCTACGTTTGAAGAAAAAATAGTATACTTTATTCGGCAAAGAAGCGACTTTTCTTGACTTGCCCTCTATTACGCGCCTCACTTCGTTCGGCGCGTAATACCGGGCGCGTCAAGAAAAGTCATGCTTCTCCGCCTCATAAAGTAATATACTATTTTCTTCAAACGTCAAATAATGATGACATTACTTATCTAACTTAATCCTGTCAAAGTTTGATGTCTCCGCCGGCAGCAGTTTTTTTTTCCCATTTCTTTACGGCGGAGGGAAAAATGTTGTCATGGCCACGGTTCTTAGACATTACTACGGTTGCCTAAATCGACTAACCAATGAACATAAAGAGTGAGGTTACGTCACGAGAGTTTACTGTCATTTGAATCGTAATATGATTTTTTTCGAATCCTGAGAAAACCAAGTATTTTAGAAAAATTTAAACGCAGGATGAAAGATTACATTATTACCGAGGGCGGAAAGCCCCTTAGAATAAACAAGCAGATTCTATTGAATGAAATATTTGAAATGAAACATCACACTTCTCTTTTATTTTCAGCCCTGTAACTTATTAAAATAAACATTACAGAAGTTTTCAGGGACTTTTAGCCCTCGGTAATAATGTAGTCTTTCATTCTGAGTTTAAATTTTTCAAAAATATTTATTAGTTTTCTCAGGATTCGAAAAAAATGAATACAATTAAAACACATTGAGAATTTTGACATGCGTCAAAATTTTGCATTAACTCAATGTAAAATTCTGAACTGTTGAATTCCAGCTTCCCTAATAATTATTGTACATCAAAAGACATTAAGAAACTATTTGTACAGGATTGAAATCTGTATTGGAAATAACTGTTAAAATTGGTCTACCTAATTAAACATATTCCAAAATTTTGTAAAAATGTAATACATTTTAGTTTTCAGCCCAAACTTAGGCCACACACAATGCAATAATGTTCACATTTTTGAACTGTCAATGTTTTTATTTTATCATCTATTGTTTAAAAACAATACAGTTGATAAGATACCCTCAGTTGCGGAGAAAGGATTAATAATAAAGATTTTTTTATTCAGTCAATGGTGTGAGCACTGTCAGTTAAATAGTAACGTGTGGCCTTACTTTTACACGCAAATGTCAGTTTACCTATTGTGGCAAATGTATCATATTTTTCAAAATTTTGGAATGCATTTAAATCGTAGAACAATTTTAACTTTTGGTTTTAATACAGATTTTAATCCTCTACAAGTATTCTCTCATGACTTTTAATGTAAAATAATTCAACAATTCAGAATTCAACAGGGAAGCAGGAATTTAACAATTCAGAATTTTACATTGAGTTTCCTATGGCCCTTTTTACGATTCACCACGCGGTATAAGATAAAATGTGTACTATTTTTCTAATTATTTCATAATAACACAAATAATACACATATATACACAATAACACACATTCAATGATCGAAAATCATTTAAAAATATGGGAATGTAAACTCTTGTGACGTAAAGTCAAAAATATAAGTCTCCCCACCACCGTCGGACAAGACAACCCGTAATAAAGTCTAATAACCGTGGTCATGGCAACAATATGAAACATGTCACAAAGCAACAATACAAATGTCATTAACAACAATTAAACATCATTTTTATTTATAGTAACATTAAAAGTACAATTAGTTAATGAGGCATTTTCAAAATTGAAACCGTGCAAAAATGTTCCCGACTCTTGATACGCATTGGTAATTGTTGATGATACTGATGGGAGACGCAAATCCCACCGACGACTTAATTATTTTAATTTCTAACATCTAGACGACTTTGATAGTTGTCACAGTTAATTTCGAGTAAAAATAGCGTATGAATTGTACTATTTATGGTTGAAAATTGCTACGTTTGAAGAAAAAATAGTATACTTTATTCGGCAAAGAAGCGACATTTCTTGACTTGCCCTCTATTACGCGCCTCACTTCGTTCGGCGCGTAATATCGGGCGCGTCAAGAAAAGTCATGCTTCTCCGCCTCATAAAGTAATATACTATTATAAGTAAATAAATCGCGATCATAGCTCTTTGTGTCCTCATTATTTTATCCATGTTTGCTTTGGTCAAGGTCCATGTTTGGCATACGTATCTAAGAATTGGGAGTATGCACTGGTCAGACACGCTTGTTTTTAAGTATTCTTGTATTTTTTTATTCTTTAAGGCCCATTTTAATTTCCTAAATCCTGCCCAGGCTAATCTGACCCTTCTTTTTACCTCCGCTGTTTGGTATTCCGTATTTATTTTTATTATCTGTTCCAAATATATTTAATCATTAAACGATTCTATTGTGGATTCGTTTAGTATTACATTTCTATTATCTTGTGTATCATTGTTTTTGCTTTGATAATTTTTAAACCTATTTGTTCGGATTCCTTTGCTAGTTCGCTTAATATAGTTTGTAGTTCTTCAAATTCAAAACTTGCTATTATTACTACACCGTCTACATATCTTAGGTGATTTATGCCTGGTTGCACCAACAGACCTTAAGCTCCAACTTAGCCCAGCTCAGCTTATAGATAGGGCCACTTTAAGTCTCACTTACGTTTCACCATAATTTTTGATTATTATCTTATTATCAATTACATCTATTATTATGTTATATTATTTTTGTTTTGTTATATTATATTAAATATATTATATTAATTATTATCTTATTAAGCTTAAGATCGGTTGGTGCAACCAGGCATTAGTTTTTTTTCATTTGTGTTTATTCCTGTTTGTCCATCGGACTTTCACACTTTACGACAATATTCATCGTAGCTCCTTCCATGCATCCTTGCATATTGTTCACAGCCAGTCTTTCCCTTTCTCTCCTAAAGATTTGATCATTTCTGGTGGAATTTCATCCTCCCCTGGAGCCTGGAGCTTTACCTATCTTTAATTTTCGTATCGCTTCTACCAGTTCTTCTCTTGAGATCTCTCTTAATTGTGATTTGTTTCTCTCAGTTTTTCTTGCGGTGTACTTCCAAATTTTTCTTTATACAAGTTATCACAATACAAAACATTAAATTACATAAATGTTGTTTTTGTTCGCCCTGATCATTTTTGGTAATCCCAGCTTATTAAATAAATGCTTGCTTTAAGGATTGTTGTAATACCATATTTGTTGTCCCAGTCCAGTAGCAATATATGTTGTATAAAAAATATATAGAGTCCTTTTCATAGGCATTTGTTAGTGCGTCACAAATGATAGAAAAAAAGGGGAGTCCGTGATAATACACATTTATAACTATAACATTTATTCTAACATGACATTTTAGTTAAATCTGATAGTTGTCACATTTTGTTTGCAATTTGGCATAAAAACAAATCAATTGTGTTTATTGCATTTATAAAATGGTATTTTCTTTGATTTGTATAGTCTTATAAATTGTACAGATTATACTCATAATACATAAATATATTTTTTTTCGATTATAGCGCCATCTATCGACAACTAGAGTAAATGTTATAAATGTCTGTTATCACAGACGTGCCTTTTTTCTGTAACATACAATTTAATGCGTTAGAAAGAAATCAAAAAACTGTGACGCACTGAAAGATGCCCATGAGAAAAAAACTACCTATTTTGTTAATAAATACCTACAATTTAACTAGTGAATAATAATTATTATTGTTATTGGGCTCAATTTTCATCTTTAAATATTTAAAAGATCCGTCTAAAAAACTGATTTTATTTTATTTAATATGCCGATTATATTAATATCTATACATATTTAATAATCATTAATAAAACAGGAATATATATCTACGTTTATGTCCATGGACACTAAACTGTGCAATAAAAGAGTCTTTAAATTATTATTAACAACAAATTTTAGATATTCTCGATGAAACATTTATGATTTAATTTTTATAATAGGGTACATTGATAATAATGCATTTTATAATAGGGTCTATTCCTCGGCAGTTTTCCAAAGTCCTCACAAAGTCTATTAAAAGTGTTGTCCTCACAATAAAATAATACCAACCAGATGCTTACCTATGTATTGTATCTATGTAAGTAAAAATTCCTCATCTATATTGTTTACCATTATGTACGTGCCACTGGATTGACTCGTACTACACGACTAACTGTCGTTAAGTATGGAAGCATTAATTTATGCCCGTGGTCCACTGATAGCACGTCACGACTCGACCGTCGTCCATTGCAGTGACATTAGTCCACGTTTATAGTGGTGGTCGTCTTGTGTGAAAGGCTCCGTATATTGCTGTATTGGACTAATGGAATGTACGACAAACTGTCGTTACGACCGTTTGTCGTGACGACCGAAGTCGTAAAGTATGAAATAGGCCTTCCAGTGATAATGTAAATAGTTTAGGAGAAATAACATCTCCCTGTCGCACTCCTCTGTTTGTTCTGTGGTTTCTTCCAATTGCACATACTGTCATTGTTGCTTTCTTATACCTATATATATATATATATATATATATATATATATATATATATATATATAAGATTATGGTATTCTTGACTGTATATTCAAATATCAAGCAGTGATTCTTGAGGATGCAGTCTATTTTGGCACACAAGACAAAGAAAACTCTTTGACTTACTGTCAAGCTTTCGAATTTATTTTAATTCTTTTTCAAGACATCTGTTGACAAAAATATACAAATATAAAAATTATGTAGGTACTTACAATTTTCTTAATTACTTACTAGTCATGAGATTACATTGAAAAAATTTGAAACTTTACCAAAAGGACAATTATGCACATAGGTATGAAAAATTATTTTTAAAAACTTCAGTTATGTTGTCATGTTTGAAATATGTCATGAAATATGTAAAGTGTATACACTTTATATAGGAGGAAAGTAAAAAAAAAAAATATGTTGTTACTAGTTTTACTTTCCTCCTATATAAAGTGTATACACTTTACATATTTCATGACATATTTCAAACATGACAACATAACTGAAGTTTTTAAAAATAATTTTTCATACCTATGTGCATAATTGTCCTTTTGGTAAAGTTTCAAATTTTTTCAATGTAATCTCATGACTAGTAAGTAATTAAGAAAATTGTAAGTACCTACATAATTTTTATATTTGTATATTTTTGTCAACAGATGTCTTGAAAAAGAATTAAAATAAATTCGAAAGCTTGACAGTAAGTCAAAGAGTTTTCTTTGTCTTGTGGGCCAAAATAGACTGCATCCTCAAGAATCACTGCTTGATATATATATATATATATATATTGAAGTGATCTTGATTATTGATATGAGATAATATTCTTATATGTCACTTAATTTAATCAATGTATTAATACTAATCCAATTAATTAACCAGATCACATATCAATATGTTTTCAATCTCAGGGCGAATTATAAATTAATTACTTACTTTCGTGGATTCTAAATATTTCTTAATGGTTCCTAATCGGGATAGAAAAGAAAAGAGTAAAAAAAATACACATATGGGTTACAATTATAATCAAAATATTTTTTATTTTATTTAAAAGGCAATCAATGCTTAATATTTGCTATTTCTTATTATTCTTAAAACATAACATTTACAAGTGGGAATCTTATTTCCTTTTGGTTTTCAATTGAAAGTTTTTATTAACATTTAACTATTAGGAGTTATTAGGAACAACTCTATTTAAGTTTGATGAAGCTTTTCTGATATTATTGATTATGTTATTCAATTTTTTATGTGGAATTTAATGCGAAAAACCCATACATTCATGTCCAAACAAATGAGACTGACCTTTTCCTGGTGAACTGAAAATGTCCTCACACAAGACCCGTTTCCTGCTATCCTTGGCTGCGATCAAACCTCGTCCTGGCTTCCAGTAGTGTTCTCCTTTGAAAAACTAGCTCGAATAGCTCTCGTTCCTGCTTTTGTCGTGATGCTGTGTTCTACCTTTTTCGAAACTGCTATCAGCTACCGGGACACTCTTGGCTCAAGGAGGTTCTTTTACTCTCGACCTGGCCTACTTCTCGTTCCACGATAGATACTCCACACTCACGGAACTATACCGGCTTTCTCACTCTCCGTACACTACCGTCTACTACTCGACTTCACTTATCGACAGCTCAAAACATTCTGCTCTCACTTTGTCATCCATTCCCCTACTTTCTAAATATCCCTTCCAGATTCACAAATCAATCTTCCACCACCAACTCTCATTCGTAATATTCCTCAAAACCAATTTTTAATCTTTCTAAATATGCTTAATGGATTTCAAAAGAAAATATTTAATTCCCATTCTAAAATACTTTCTAACTATTTACAAATTTTAATGACCTATTCTCTCTTTCAAATGAGTCTTATTTAGCATAGGCTAATGATCGAAACCTTCCGCGAAAAACGATAATGAACTATCATCTATTTCACTGAGTTTTATTTAGCATAGGCTAATGATCGACCTTCCGAGAAGAACGATAATGGTACGCGTCATTCACTTTGTTTATCTAAGCACATTGTTCCGAGTTTCGTACGCTTATTCTAATCACTTCTTAAAATTAAATATAACAATTTGTTGTATACAGGTTGTTCTAAATTTATATGCCCGAGGTTGAGAAAATTAAAAATATTTTATATTAAAGTGAATTTTGTTTATAATTATCAAATTTTAATTTTTATATCAAATAGAAATATAACAATATATATATATATATATATATATATATATATATATATATATATATATATATATATATTGTATATTAGCATTCTGTATCTGAAATCTATTCTATAGTTGTTTATAGCCTTTTCCATTGCCCACATTTTCACGCTGTCAACAGCTTTTTCATAGTCGACGAACGCTAAATGCAGATCTACATGGTATTGTACATCTACATATATGTAATTGTTAAAAGATGGTCAGTGGTAATGATCTACATGTATGTAATTTTTAAAAGATGGTCAGTGGTGCTATATCCTTTTTGGAATCCTGCCTGCTCTATTGGTTGATATGAGTCCAATTTGTGTGTTGGCCTGTTGTTGATAATCCTCACGAATTGTTTATACGTTTGCGACGGCAGTGAGATGGGTCTGTAATTTTTATGTCCTCTCTGTCGGCTTTTTTAAATAGCATACTTAATAGCATACTTAATACTTTCGTTTCATTCGGCAGGTGTTTCTTCTTTATGTAGATAGGTACTGATTAAATAGATTACTTAATGTTTGCAAGATTTCTTTTTTCCTTCTTTCAACATTTCAGCAAGAATTCCATCTGGTCCTGGTGGTTTATTGTTCTTTAATTGTGATAATGCTACCTCTATTTCATAATTTTCTACTTTTGGTAGTGTTTCTGAGTTTACGTTCGTGATTGTTTTCTTAATATATTCTTGAGTGTTGACGTTTGCGCTTTTCTTTGAGTTGTATACGAAGGAATGAAGAAAAACTCACATGAAACGAGTTCCTCCGAAACCCTCGAGAGGTCGTCATTATGACTTAACGTCGCGGATTAGTATATTAACTTTTGTTTGCATTTAAATAAAAACTTCTTGACACTTAAAAGCTTTAAACAATGTTAAGAAATGGGATATATATTAAGAAATGTCACATACTGATTTACGATTATTTCTTATGGCTTTTACATAATTTCGCAAAACGAATAAGTTATTGGTAATTGGCCACTCATTTCTACAACACCCGAGGGGATCTAAATGTCCAAACTATATATAAAAAAATTATACTATCATATGTTTTGATATTTTAAGACCATACTAATTAACCATTTCTTGCTTTACAATAGTAAATAAGTTACAAATAATACATAATAAAATAAATGTAGGTTACCAAGAGCATTAATACCAAGTGTATCTAATTTGGAATGTTCACGAAGGTTGGACCTAGATTGTTTCTTAATGAAATGTTAAATTTTATCTTAAATCGTTATCATAATAGTGCAATCGAATATTGTATAATATAAATTAATTAAAAAATAGACTGCTTAAATGGTGCCCAGACTGCTTAAATGCCGAATTACCAAAAGAATGGAAATTATCTATCATGTGTGCTAGGATCAGTGTAAAAATTATAGAAGAATCGCGGTAAACAGCACAAAAAGTAGTATGTATAGGAACAAAATAGAAAATGACTATAGAGTTTACGAAGCAGAGGAGCAAGCTGGCTTTAGAGCTGGGCGGTCCACAGTAGACTACCTGTACTCTATTACTCAAGTTAGTGGGAAAAAAACAGCTGACGATAAAGAATTTCACCAGATGTAAGTAGACTTACAAAAAGCATATGACAGAATGCCGCTCAGCAAACTATGGCCAACCCTACAGCAAACCAACATTAAGCATGGCCTTGTCAAAGCAGTCCAAAGTCTGTATAATGAAACGACTGCAAAAATTAAAATGGATCAAGGATGTCTGAGGGATTTAAGGTCACAAAACGATTGAAGCAGGGTTGCTGAATTTCGCCTACCCTTTTCATAATTTATCCAGAACAAGCACTCAAGCTGTGGAAAAGAAAGTGTAATGGCATGGGAATTCGTCTCAATGACGAGACAACACTATACACTTTATGTTTCGCTGATGAACAAATTCTGATTGCTCAGGATCATGATGACTTGAGTTGCATGGCGCGGAAGCTAATAGAAGAATATAAAAAACGGAGCCTCGAAGTCAACATTAAGAAAACTGAAACCATTTTATTGGAGGGACAAAACAGTCCATTACATTAGATGATGGGGTGGAAATTAAACACTGTGATGGATACAAGTATATGAGCATGAAGGTAACTCAAGGTGGAACAGGCGATGCTGCCACAAAAGACAGAAACATACAGGGTAGAAAAGCCATATCCAGGTACGTAGCCAGGAAATGTGCTTGAGGGGGGTCCAAACACAACTCAAAGTTTTGGGTCGATTGGGCGGCAAGGTATTGAAAAAATATTCGGAATAAATTTTAGATCCATATGCAAAATTTGAAAAAAACTATTTTAACCCTAGAATACTAATACTCTTAAAATATACGACGCCGCATTATTTTCTGCGAAATTTCTGAGCAACGGAAAATCCCAAGAACAAGGTTTCCAGAGCTCTTTAGTAGGTACTAGAGTACCGTTGGTGTATAAACGTCAGTTAAATTTTGTGTAGAAGTGTGTGAATTAGGTATCCTCTCGTAAATATTACGACGATTTAGTATTGCCCAAAATAAACAGTACTGAAACTGAAACACAGATGTATCTTTGTGCGCGCTGTCATATTCAAACTAACTAGTATATAGACCTGTCGAGTAATCTTTAAATAATTACTTATTAAGGTCTAATTGTTAAAAATGGTGTTAAATACAGAGGAGAAAGTGTTTCTCGTGGTGCATTATTTTCGCTCATACGGAATCGGCCGACGTAATAGTGCAAGTCTGCTATACGTGTGTGATCAATTCACACAACAGTTTAATAAACGTTGTCCAAATAATGCTGTAATTTTGAAGGTTGTTGAAAATTACAGCATTAGAACGTTTATTAAACCGTTGCGTTGTGTGAATTGATCACACACGTATTGCAGACTTGCACTATTACGTCGGCCGATTCCGTATGAGCGAAAATAAGGCTCCACGAAAAACACTTTCTCCTCTGTATTTAACACCATTTTTAACAATTAGGCCTTAATAAGTAATTATTTAAAGATTACTCGACAGGTCTATACTAGTTAATTTGAATATGACAGCGCGCACAAAAATACATCTGTGTTTCAGTTTCAGTACTGTTTATTTTGGGCAATACTGTATTAGTAATATACGCCGTCTATGTACAAACATAAAGATTACTATGCTTTGCGATTCATTCTCCAAATATATGATTGATGGGAGTCTCTATCTTGGCAAAAACTTCGATACCGGAGGATTACCTCTTACAAATGTTTATGTGAAGGAATTGACAAAATCGGTCCATGGTGGCAATCTTAACATTACCATGGATACTGTGTGTTTTTTAAGGGATAATAAACATAAGTACTATCAATCATATGTGATATATTTCCATAATTCGCGTAAAACAAATAGAAAGCCAGTTTTCCACTCTTAGTTTATGTTTGATTTGGGCAAAAGCCTTGCTGAGTCATAGATGCTGAGTCAAAGATTAAACATGTTAAATTTACGGCGCAATATTCGACAGGACATAAACGAAATCCTAAATATACAATCAGTTTTTCAACCGAATAATCCTATCGAAAGGAAACGGACAGGCTACTTATGCCCTAGCCGTCCAAGAAGAATGACAACAAACTTTTGTGTACAGTGTAAAAGAGCAATCTGCGGACAAATATTTCTTAATTTAAAATATTTTAACCATGTAAAACTTACATTTTTAAAATTTTTCAAATTACTTGTACAAGTGCAAGATAGAATGTACGGAATCTGAATCGGAATGTACAACGGAATCCTATATTTTGTTAGTAGTCACTAACATCATCGTACGCTAAAATGATATTAAAGCTACAATGGTGAAATTAGGTATTAAAACAACTTACTAGGGTAAGATGTAACATCTACATATATGACGACAATCTCACCCAGTAAGTTGACGACAATCTCTCCTAGTAAGTTGTTTTTAATACCTAATGTCACCATTGTATCTTTAGTATCATTTTAGCGTCCCTGGCGTTGTTAGTGACTACTAACGAAATATAGAATTCAATAGAAAAGAGTAGGAGTAGATACACCTGATCTTTTTTGGTAAATCTGATGTTTAATTTGGATATAAATTGATCCGTACACTGAACAAAAATAGAAATAATCCTAGTAAAAAATAATAATAATTTTGTTCACTTTTCCAAAAAAAAAATAATGACTCGGGGATAAACTTCCTGCCTTGGTACCAAAGCCGAAACAGTTTTGGGAGGGGTCCGGACCCCATGTAAACCTCCCTTGGCTACGTGCCTGGCCATATCCATGATGAACGGCATTCTGTGGGACCAAACAATATCTAAAGCGAACAACCAGCTCATATAAAATACCATACTTAAAAGTATACATATGGCATTGAAGTTTGTCCACTGAAACAAAGAACAGAGAAAATGTTACTAGTAACAGAAATAGACTTCTGGAGAAGAGCAGTAGGCAAATCAAGAAGAGATCGGATACCAAATGAGAGAATACGAGAAATGGTACAAGTCACACATGCAATAATTGATAACATAAAAACAGAAGAACTAATATGGTACGGCCATGTACAGAGAATGCCAGATAACAGGATCCCTAAACAGATTTTGGCGTGGACACCACAAGGGAGAAGGAAAGGCCGAGAAAAAGCTGGAGGGAGGGAATTTAAAAAAGGACTAGAGGAAAGAGAAATCCCTGCAGGTCTAAGGTTAAACAAAGAGGAATGGCGGTTAGAAGTCAGAGGGCGTCGCAGAATACTGTAAACTGATAGTAGTAGTAATTAAAAAATGACTTTCGGCAATAGAATAACCTTATTCAGTAATTATGCATAGTTTCTTTACTAAATTCTTTTAGATGTATAGTCCTTTCGCTCAGCTCGGGAATATTTTGACAGATTCATTGTCGGAAATATACAACACAAGAATTCCTTACTTACTTACTGAGTCCTAAGCCTTTCTACATTTAGGTGTAAGGTGATTTGGGTTGAGCTCTGCATATTTGTCTCCATGTTTTCCTGTCATGTGTTGCATTTCGTATTTCTTCTCATACCAAACGTCTCTTCACAACTTCCTTCCTGACCAGCTCTACCCTTCTAACTCTTGGTACTCCTCTTCTCTTTTTCGTTGTATTTGACACACACGCCTTACCATGGCTACCATCTGAGTCGTCTCAGATCTGAGTAGTTGTAGATTTTGTCTAATTGTTTCGTTTCTGATTTTGTCGATTTTCTTCTATTTTCTATTTTTCTCAGTAACTTAATAAAATAAATTTGTTTTTTTTTTCAGTCCAAAAACATCGTCACCATGTCTAGGGAAATATCGAGAAGACTCTCTCTGACAGCTTTACAATTTCAGAGAACTTATGCAACAGATCGGCCATATTCTACAGCTCTTGGAGTTGTGTCTGACGAAATGCAAGACAAAGACATCTACGAATACAAGATCGAAAAGGTGGATCCTATCCCCAAAGACTACAAAGAGATTCCTGGTCCCAAAGAGCTCCCATTTATTGGCAATTCTTGGAGGTTTGCACCTATTATTGGTAAGTCACTAAAGAAACACTAGCATATTAAATTAGAAAAATATAAAAATCATAGAGCTAGAGCAGAATTTAACAATATGAAAAAGCTCCTCATAAGCAAGGATTTGTCTCTTCCCCTAAAACTACGTCTAGTTAAATGCTACATTTTCCTACCTTACTATATGGTGTGTGTAGAGGCCTGGACGCCGACAGATGCTCACGAAAAAACTAAAAGCATTCGAAATGTGGGTGTATCGACGCCTCTTCATATATTATCGTGGAACAAACATGACAATAACATAGAGGTAATCCACAGAATCGGAAAAGAAATCATGAGCACAATTAAACAAAAAAACTCGAATACAGTGGAACCTCGATAAGTCGGATTAATCAGGACCGCGGCCGATCCGGGTTATCGAAAATCCGGGTTAGCCGGAGAATATGGTAAAAATTAATAAAACCCTGTATAGTTACAGGTAAACTCCATTATAATTATTGCGAAAACATGAAGTACATCTAAATTACGTACAGTTGTATACAGTATTGTTCATTTCTTGATAAAAAACTCAGTCAAACCGAAAAAATATTTATTTTGTTTGATGAAAATCGGTCCGGAAAGTGGTTCTGGCTTCTGGCTAACATCGGTCGAACTAGTCAGAAGTCCCGTAAGCAAGATAAGAATTGCCATGTTAATAGCCAACGTTCGCAACGGACAGGGCATTTGAAGAAGAAGAAAAATCATAGGTTAATAGTTAAACGCTTTATTTACTAAAATTAAAAATTCCTATAGTGGAGTCACTGAAGGTGGATATGAGCTATTACCTCCGATTTCGTTCAACCTCCATCGATTTGCATGAAAATTGGTGAGTGGTTAGAGAATATCTCAAGAAACAAAGGTGACATGGTGCCAACTTGCGCTTTTACCCTGGGGGTGGATGCCACCCCTTCTCGGGGTGAAAATTATTTTATTCAAAATAACCCCAATAACCCCAAAGTTATTAAATAAAAACTTTTTGAGTTATTAAAGATCAAAAATTTTAATTTTTCGTAAGAAAAATGCATGTTTTTAACCGATTTTTCATAGATAACTCAAAAATTATAAGTATTTACAAAAAAGTTATTATTACCAAAATTGAAGATAATAAAAAATTAAAGAAACTCCTTACTAAAAAAATATTGTAGTGTTAACTAAAAGTGAGTTATAGGTAATTGAATGCATATTTTTTTCGGTGAGTACCCAAATCTAAGTATTCAAGCTTAAACTACGGGAAAATAATGCATTTTATAACATAAATTTATCAAACATTTGTGAAAGTACTTAGAAATATATATCAAATGAGATACCGAACAAGTTAATAGCATTAAAATTGATGCTCCAAAAATGTTTCAAACTTTATCTTTTAAAAATTTTTCTAAAAAATGTTATCTTTTTTTTATTAACTCCGTTAATTTTTAAGATATCAGGTTCACCTAAAAACGGTTTGAAAGGTAATTCCAAAGGCTATTAAAATGCCTTGAATTTAATCTTTTAACCCCTTATGTTTTTTAAATCAAAGATTAAATGACCACGGTTACATGGTTCTCGCAGCCAAATTAAAGTTTAAACGTTTCTATCTCGGTTATTTTTCACCCTACAGAAATGGTAAAACAGGTTTAATATTTGACATAAAAAAACTAAAATTTGGGTATTTACCATTTTTTACGTATATTATTTATTTTTATAGTTATTATCAAAAGAAAATGAACATGACAATAATTTTAAAAATTCTGATTTTTTTAAATTATATCGTTTTTTTCAAAAATATGCATTCTAAACCGGTGAAAATTGTTAAAATCATTACTTATGCTAAAACAAAGAAATTTTCGTAAGGATTACTATAACTTTTTATATTTTGTGGAAATGGCGTATGTTTTATTTTTCACTTTTTCCTAAAAAATTCGAAAGGTTTCTCTTAGTTTCATCATAACTTGCTTAATTTTGATGCTAATAACTTCTTCTGGAGATCATTTTTTAGGTATTCTGAAGTATTTTGATAAGTGTTAAGCAGATATATTTTATAAAATGCATCGTTTTTCCGTTATTTAAGCTTGAATACTTAGATTTGAGTACTAATCGAAAAATATGTACATTCAATTATCCATAACTCACTTTGAATTAACATTAGTTTAGTACTTTGAGTAAATATTGTATTCAATTTTTTATTGTCTTCAATTTTGGTAAGAATAACTTTTTTGTAGAAGCTAATAGTTTTTGAGTCATACGTGAAAAACAGCTTTAAAACATGCATTTTTTAAGAAAAAATAAAATCTTTGATCTTTAATAACTCAAAAAGTATTGATTTATGTTAATAACTTAATATAACAAATTTTGTTTAGAATTTGCCCCTCTATCGATTTATGGTATTATTTTTAATAAAATAATTTACACCCCAGAAAAGGGGTGGCATCCACCCCGGGGTAAAAGCGCAAGTTGGCATCATGTCACCTTTGTTCCTTGAGGTATCCTCTTACTGCTCATCAATTTTCATGAAAATCGATGGAGGTTCAACGAAATCGGAGGTGAAAACCTTCAGTGACTGCACTATTAAAATGCAATTTGGTTCATTTTAATATTTGATTTGGATGAATATTCATTGGCAATATAAGAAACATGATATAATAAACGGTCGCCACTTGAGACGCTACATCAGCGTACAGAAAATGCGTTCCAAGATTGCAGCTTTAATTTTGAATATTTTGTAGATATGCGCAGCTTTTACTGCGATGCTTCCCTGTGATTGGTTCGTTCAAGCCCAAGTTGTCATTACCTTGTCATCTGCCATTTCGTGCGCTACGGTACTCGAGTGGCCGCATATAATATCTTGTGCGTATTCAGTTCATTTTTGAATTTCAATTGCTAAATATGAAGAAGGATCTGATAGCCATTGTGCAGTTCACTTCCGTATTATCGGACAAGAACTTAATGCATTGTTGGGTATATTACCTGTCAGCCACTACTGGTGACAGCTTACATTTCATCACAATCATCACTTGACTGACAAAACATCGCAAAAACATAATCCTTTTGTCATTCAAATTCCGCGACCTCCACCTCCACCGCGACTCACTTCTTGTTCTGTTCATAATCGCCTGTAGTCCAGAGTTTTTCTCGTGACACATCCCCCCCAGACCGAAACCAAATTCTTTGAGTAGTGTAGTAAGTAGTATGGACATCTATATTAATAACTGATATGTTTCCTGCAGCCGATTTTGATGATATACATAGTTATAAACAAATAAAAATCAAATAACGGTAAATTTTCGATTTTTCGTCTATTACTAAAAAGTGAAGCATTCTAAACAAATTTGAGAATAAGAAACTCATTGATCATATAAAAAATTTCAATACGGCGTTCACTGAATATGTCTATCCTTATTTGTTGCTTACAAAATTGCAAAATAAATCATAAATTTTGAGATTTTTTAAATGTTCATAACTTATGTAAAAATTAAGTTAGAACTTTCTTATTACACGGAAAGCTGATACTTCTTGTGCTTAAATTATATTCTAAATTTCAAAGCAATTGGTCAAACAGTTTAAAAATTATTTAATTTGTTTATTCCAAATTAATTTTATTTTGCAACACTATAAGTCAGAAAATTATGAGGTTACAGTAATACTTCGGACAGTAGTTTATCAAAGAAGAACATTTATACTATTAACTTAATTAAAAAAAAATGACAAAAAGTAATTTTAAACAGTGTAAAATTATTTTGCAAAAACATGTCGATTTTTTGCTTACTTATAAACAATTAGAATAACTTTTTAACCGTTACCCGTAGAAAAATTATTTTTTCTTCAAACGTCAAATAATGATGACATTACTTATCTAACTTGATCTTGTCAAAGTTTGATGTCTCCGCCGGCAGCAGTTTTTTTCCCCATTTCTTTACGGCGCCGGCGGAGGGAAAAATGTTGTCATGGCAACAATATGAAACATGTCACAAAGCAACAATACAAATGTCATTAACAACAATTAAACATCATTTTTATTTATAGTAATATTAAAAGTACAATTAGTTAATGAGGCATTTTCAAAATTAAAACCGTGCAAAAATGTTCCCGACTCTTGATACGCATTGGTAATTGTTGATGATACTGATGGTCGAGCACAACTTTCAGCAATCATTCCCGATGTTGGCGAATCATGAGGGTTTAAAATTTTTTGAGCACTATCGTTCTTATTTCTTATTGAATCCTCTATATATCCTTCGGCAACCGTGCTTGATTTCCAGACCCCATGTCGTTTGAGGCATTCTAGATTTCCGCCTCCATCAATTAAAAGTGTTGCTGAAGTTCGTCGTAAAGAGTGACCCGTGTATGCGCTTGCATCGTTTAAATTTAAAAAACTAGCTACTTTTTGGGCTACTGCGCTGATCGAATGTATTCCCATGACGCTTCGGTAACACTTTCCATTTTGGTACTTGATAAAAAAAAACTGTCAAACAACTGTAACCAGGGAGACGCAAATCCCACCGACGACTTAATTATTTTAATTTCTAACATCTAGAAGACTTTGATAGTTGTCACAGTTAATTTCGAGTAAAAATAGCGTATGAATTGTACTATTTATGGTTGAAAATTGCTAAGTTTGAAGAAAAAATAGTATACTTTATTCGGCAAAGAAGCGACTTTTCTTGACTTGCCCTCTATTACGTAATATACTATAAGTATAAGTAATATACTATTTTCTTCAAACGTCAAATAATGATGACATTACTTATCTAACTTGATCCTGTCAAAGTTTGATGTCTCCGCCGGCAGCAGTTTTTGTTTCCCATTTCTTTAAGGCGGAGGGGAAAATGTTGTCATGGCAACAATATGAAACATGTCACAAAGCAACAATACAAATGTCATTAACAACAATTAAACATCATTTTTATTTATAGTAATATTAAAAGTACAATTAGTTAATGAGGCATTTTCAAAATTGAAACGTGCAAAAATGTTCCCGACTCTTGATACGCATTGGTAATTGTTGATGATACTGAATTTTTTCTAATAACTAACTCGGATTTTATCATAGAGTATCGTGACCACATTGTAGAAGATTTCCATTTATTTTCATTTTCCATTATATTAAAATATGCCAGTAAAACGTCTTCGGTAACTTGCCGTACTCCTCTTGTATCGCACCACTCTTGGAAGTGCTTGTACGCTAACCGATACTTTATTCCGGACTTGGAGGGCCCCAAACGTGCTACTGCATCATTAGCCGCGGACTCAATTTCGTTTAGGTTTTCCATTTTCGCACTAAATTTGCGCTTGCGGTTGCAACAACAATAAGCTGTCTTTAATAATTGCAAACAACTGTCAAACAACTGTAACCAGGGAGACGCAAATCCCACCGACGACGACTTAATTATTTTAATTTCTAACATCTAGACGACTTTGATAGTTGTCACAGTTAATTTCGAGTAAAAATGGCGTATGAATTGTACTATTTATGGTTGAAAATTGCTACGTTTGAAGAAAAAATAGTATACTTTATTCGGCAAAGAAGCGACTTTTCTTGACTTGCCCTCTATTACGCGCCTCACTTCGTTCGGCGCGTAATATCGGGCGCGTCAAGAAAAGTCATGCTTCTCCGCCTCATAAAGTAATATACTATTTTCATATTTAGAAAGACTGATTTTTTATACACATTTAGAAAGAAAAATAATTGTATAATTGTAGGACAATTAAGGACGAAGTTAGACCCCTTTTTTAATTCACATGTTCTTGCAAACTAATTTTGCAATATTTAGAATTATTTTTTGTCATTTTTTTTAATAAATTAATAGTTAAATCTTCTTCTTTCATAAACTATCCAAAGTATTACTATAACTTCATCATTTTATGACCAATAGTGTTGCAAAAAAATTAATTTGGGATAAACAAATTAAATAACTTTTAAACTATTTGACCAATTGCTTTAAAATTTAGGGTATGATTTAAGCACCAGAAGTCTCAGAATTCCGTTTAATAAGAAGGTTCTAAGTTAATTTTAACATAAGTTACGAATATTTATAAAAACTAAAAATTTATGATTTATTTTGCAATTTTCTAAGCAACCAATAAGGATAGATATATTCAGAGAACGCCATATTGAAGTTTTTTATACGATTTATGAGCTTCTTACTCTTTTTGTTTAAAATGCTTAACTTTTTTGTAATAGATGAAAAAAGGGAAAATTTACCGTTTTTTGATCTTCATTTGGTTATAACTATGTATATCATCAAAATCGGCTGCATGAAACATATAGGTTATTATTATAGATGTCCATACTACTCAAAAAATTTGATTTCGGCCTGGAGGGGGTTGTGTCACCAACAGGATATTTTTTTCCTTATTTCTCTGAACTATTGAGTACGTGTGATACTATGCTCACAGACTTGATACAAGTATTGATCAAGTAATGTTTCCTTTCAGGTCACTATAAAATTCATGAACTAGACAAAGTGATGTGGTCGTTGCACAAACAATATGGCAAAATCGCCAAAGTTAGTGGTTTGATTGGCCATCCAGATTTGCTGTTTATTTTTGATGGCGACGAGATCAAAAATGTTTTCAAGAAGGAAGAAGCCATGCCTCATCGACCATCAATGCCCTCGTTGCACTATTATAAGCAGAAGTTGCAGAAAGATTTTTTCAATGGAAATGAGGGAATTATTGGAGTGTAAGTATTTTTAGTATATCAACCTATAAATAAAATACCCTGATCAAAACGAAAAAGGAGCCACTTATAAAGATGTTCGTAGTTTTGAACTAATTTTTTTATGATTATACATATTATTTTTAATAAATTACAGTTTTTATTAATAAACTGTAAATTGTTGTATGGAAAAAAATAAAAAGTGACTAATCTGAAAAATTATATTAATTTTTTTGATAATAACGTTGCTAAAAATATTTTAAAACAAATCTAATAGCGTATAGCCTCCTCTAACTCCCCAAACTTTTGCATAACGTTCAATTACATTTTGAATAGTTTCTTGATCTATAGTTTATTTCACGTTAAGAATAGAACGTTACGCTTACGGAGATCAGTATTGCCAAACCACTCGCGCACTGGTGGATACTCGACTGCCGATATACGATTCATTCGAAAGCGTGGCATCGGTGCGCTTTTATCGTCTGTAAGAAATACATGGGGATATCTCCGCAATGTTCTATTCTTAACGTGAAATGCACATTAGTTATTCCCATTCTTCTGCGAGAACTTCCTCGATATGTTGTAGGTTTCTTAGTGACTGACTAACGCCCCAAACACACTATAAGAATTTTGAACGTACAATGGTTGAAATTTACATAGTGGCTCGAGCAATCATATGAAGAGTACAGGGGAAAAACAAGGAATGTCACCTTTTCATGAATTTTTGGCTTTTCTCGCCATTTGGTAGCAAAAACTGGGTACTATCGACTAGGCTGTCGATTGAGAACAGTAACCAGAAAGATCAGTCTATATAAATTTTTTAAGAATTTGTATCCAGGCGAAGGACCAGGATTGTTCGCAGGCCACTGGACAAAAATAAGGGATGTTAGCAGTTTTTTGGTGCATTATTAAATTAATACGTTAATATAGATTAATATTATATTAAGATTATAGACTAATAATTCCTAGAATTTTGCTAAGAATCTCCTAAGTAGATTTTAGATATCATAAGAATTAAACCTTTATTGGTTTTTATCTCAATATGTACAAAATGTGACATTCCTTGTTTTTTTCCCTGTACTCTTCATATGGAATCTTTCTCACTTCACCGAACGTTTCAAGCGGTGAAGGGAGAAAGATTCCATATGATTGCTCGAGCCACTATGTAGATTTTAACCATCGCACGGTCAAAATTCTCATTTTGTGAACCAAGCAAGTACGAACATGCCGAAGATACATGGATGTGCGCGGTGTAGGTCGCGATCGCGGTCGCTACATCAATGTCAAAACAAATATTCATTTTCTTATGAGAACCCACATACCAAGGATGTGTCATCCGTTCACCCTCGCGACCTATCATCGCGGTTTACAGCGATGTCGATGCCAAAACAAAATAGTTTGTTTTACATCACAATCGAGCTGCTGATCGCGTGGCAAATTAAAGTTTATTGGTGGTTTTTAAACCACGTGACATTCACCGGAGATACGGCTGGTGTATTTATTTATTTCTTGTTGTAATCAGGTTGCGACAAGTTTTGGTTATATGGAAACCGCAAACAACACTGAAAGGAAGGTATTTTCGGTATGTTCTGCCATTCATCGATGTAAACCTCGACCGCGATCGCGACCTACACCGCGCTCATCCATGTACCTTCGGCATGTTCCTACCCTAAAGCGCTTCTCAAGTGTATCCCAAATGTGTTCAATGGGAATCAAATCTGGTCTCCTCGCTGGCCACTCCATAACCTGAATATTGTGGGTAGTCACATAATTTTGCACTATCCTGACCTCGTTCGACCTCTGATTATCTTGCTGAAGGATAAATTCTGGACCCATATTTTCAAAAAATTGGACAACATGTGGTTCAAGAACTTCGTTAATGTACCACTATGCCGTCATCCCTCTCTCCGAATAATTACTAGGTCAGAGCGGCCAATTAAAGTTATCTAAGCCCAAACCACGTTTCTGTTTCTGTCAAAAGCCTGAGTTCCTTAAATTGTGGAACCCAAAAAGCACTCACTTTATCTTCTTCAGACAATCATTAACATGATTTAAAAGAAATCTGGACCCGTCAGTAAACATCATGTTACTCCATTGCATCGTAGTCCAATTCATGTTTCTTCTGCAACCAAGCGTCTGGCCCTACGATGTGCAGGGGTCAAAGGAAGTACTCTAGCTGGCCTTCTTGCATTCAAACCATATTCGTGAAGCCGATATAGTTTAAGTATTTACTCTTGTAACCGTAGCTACCAACTCATTTTGTAGCGTTCGATCAATACTTCGACGATCTCTGATGGCCCATATTAAAGTCCATCCTCTCTAGTTTAGGCGATTTATCACTTTATCGCCTAAACTGTTTACCGCAGTACTAGAATATGCTTGTAAAAACTTAACTGGGAAGAGAGAGCCCTGAACATTGACGGTAGAAGATTAACAAATTTGAAATTCGCAGACGACATAGTTTTGTTCTCTGACAACCTCAAATTAGTGTGTAGTGTGTGCTAGTATAGGTCTTAAAATAAACATCTCCAAAACAAAATTCATGACAAACCTAGTACCTAGCGGAAATATCAATATTGGAGACAACAAAGTAGAGCTAGTGGAAAAATGCATATACCTTGGACACGAAATAAAGATCACAGGAGACAACCAAACATGCGAACTACGAAGAAGAATAAACCAAGCATGGGCAGCCTATGGAAAACTCCAAGACATCTTTAAAAGCGATATACCAATTTCTTTAAAACGTAAAACATTTGACCAATTTGAATTTGACATTGACAGTTACAACTTCTAAAACTCTGCAAATAGCTCAGAGGAAAATGGAAAGGTCAATGCTGAGTATATCGCTTCGTGACCGAGTTAGAAATGAAGACTTAAGACGAAGAACAGGAGTTATCGATGTAATTTCTCGAATTGCCACCCTGAAATGGAACTGGTCCGGACACGTCTGCCGAATCATTGATGGGAGGTGGACGAAGAGTTACAAGAGTTACTTGAGTGGAGGCCGAGATTAGAAAAAAGAAGTAGAGGAAGACCCCCTACTCGTTGGACTGACAATCTCAAGAAAATGTCAAGAATTTGGATGCAAAGTGCTCAAAATAGAGCACAATGGACAAAAATGAGGGAGTCCTATGTCCAGCAGTGAACGCAAAGGGCTGGGGGTGATGATGATGATGATGATGATGATCCTCTCCAGCTGTAGTCGTCCTTGCCCGTTGCGTATAAGGTTGTCTTCTAATAATTTTATAAATTTCATGTCTGGTCCAGAATCTATTTATTGCAGCATTGCATTTAACATTCCTGCTGTACGGCGTCTTGAGCAACTTTCTTGAAATAATGTTATTGTCCCAGCCATCTGAATCTCTGCGAGATACACTCTGTGCCTTCGGAGCCTTCCAAGCACATCAAAATCCATTATTAATTATTCTTAACAACTATCGACATAAATTCAATAACGGAATAAACGTGATTCCAAAATGTTATTAAGTTTTCCTCTTTATTCATTACAAGAGAAAGGAAGATAAGAAACTTTTTTTTCTGTCATTTATAAACACCATATGTGTCTACTGGGTGGACGTACATATTTAAGTGCTTACCTAATTAGTCCAGGCTGTATGCTCGCCCCCGTTAGGTAAATTATTCCAATTCGTTTTTTGCACAAACTTACTCAAAAAGAGGTCCTTATAAAAAATCCACAGGGTGCCAGTAGGTACGGCGGTCGGAAAATTGTTTAAACAATTTTTTAAACAAATTCAAAAAATCTATTTTTCCACTTGGGACAATTTTTGTGACATTCTTTGGGTCATTATGATCAAAAAAGGTCTCGTGATTTTTCTCTAAAATTAATTGTTGTCGAGTGATACGCGATTTAAAATTTAAAAAACGCTAAAATCGCTATTTTTACGCCTCGGTTAAAAATTATTACTATGAAAGTCAAAAAGTGACCCAATCAAAGTGTAAAGCCCCCCCTACAAGATCCTGAAGAAAAAAATGAGCGCTAAGCGCGTATTGAGGCGGCCGTCAATGTGAGTGCCAGTGAGATACACCATTGGACGGTCCGAATGGTGCATCTCTTTCGCATTCACCATTGACGGCCGCCTAATAGGCACTTAGCGCTCATTTTTAATAATTAAAAATAACAGCTTAGTAATAAATAAAGACAACAATTTCTTCAGGATCTTGTAGGGGGCTTTACACTTTGATTTGGTCACTTTCTGACTTTCATATTAATATTTTTTAACAGAGTTATTAAGCCTTGGAAATGGCCATTTTCGCGTTTTCCAAATTTAAATCGCGTATCACTCGATAACAATCAATTTTCGAGAAAAATCACGAGACCTTTTTTGTTCATATTGACCCAAAGAATGTAAAAAAAATTGTCCGAAGTGGAAAAATTGATTTTTTGAATTTGTTTAAAAAAATTGTTTAAACAATTTTCCGACCGCAGTACCTCATGGTACTCTGTGGATTTGTTATAAGGACCTCTTTTTGTGTTGTAAGTTATAACAATAGACATTTTTAAAAGTTGAATTATGTCATTTTTAGTCGATCTCTATTTGCTAGCCTCAAACATATTTGATTGGTTATAGCTGTCTTCTCTCTTCTTCTGTTCCTCCCAATACATCACTGTGTGTTGGACTCTTATGCTTTATTTTGTATTCTAATTTGTTATAACTCACTATCTGTTACAGACATGGTCCCAAATGGGAGACGTTTCGGAAACAAGTGCAGCAATTCTTGCTACCCCCAATAACAGCTAAGAAGTATATCGAACCTTTAGATGAGATTTCAACTGACTTCATAAATCGGTAAGTCAACATGTAATAAATAAATAAGTGAATATTTAATAAATTCAACGAAAAATCAGAAGATTCTATAAACTAGTAGAGATTTTCAGCAAAGTTCACCTTGAATCCTGACCCACATTTTGCTTCTAGAAAATAAAAACTATGTTTTTTAAATATGTAAAAAATTACCAGGAACATGAATATCGAAACAGAATTTTAAAATTTTTAATTCCGGCGATGTTATTAAAAAACAAATTTTAAATGGATTACAACAATTTTCCAACGCCATTTTGGAGGGGAGTTTATTCGAAATTTTGATTTCTCAATGCAATTATCGTAAATTATATACTTAAAAGCAAAAAAGGAGATCTTGTATATAATAGTGTATAGTCTATCGCCAACAACTGTGTTTTTGCAAGAGAAAAAATGGTAATATTTAATAAGCAAATTAAATATCTCACAATCTGTTAAATATTTTTCAAACATTTTTTTTGTTTTTATTGGTAACAGAGCTCAAGCTCGTCTGCAAAATAAAATGTTTTATATCACTTATTTAGAATGCAAATATTTTTTTGCAAAATTTATTTTAATAAATTCAGTGTCAAATTTAATTTAGTGAGTCTTATAATATGAAAGATTGTGTCTTCAACTTCGCAGACAAAAATTGTAAAAACCTTCATAAAAACATGAATAATCGCAGAAGTGTAAAAAGTAAATTTTGTGCAAAGATCGCCCAATTTTCATTGTTTAAACAATGATCCCCTCATATGAATCATATACTTTCTTAAAAATATCTTTTGTTATCAGTAGTAATAACCCAAGGACATTGATAATTGTTCGAAAAAATTTTATAACAGATTTCGAAAGCTTGTTGCTTGGAAACAGACCGACGCCGTAGGCGGAGGTCTGTTGCCTGTAAGCAACAAGCTTGAGAAAGTTGTTAAAAAATTTTTGAGCATTTATCAATGTTCGAGGGTTATTCGGATAGAAAATTTTTTGCTGGTTATGAAAAAAAATACAGAGCAGAAACAATTTATTTAAATGTGCAATTAACAAAAGAACAATTAGAAAAATTTAATGAAGATCCAGACATGTTAGTTTCTATAACTGATGAAGATGTATTTCCAATACGCATGCTGTTAATAATTTTATTATGATGTTCTTCGTCAATGTTCAAGTACGGTTTTATTGAGTTGGGATTGTTATGCCCCGTAATTTTTATAAGCTCTTGCTCTTGAACACCACTTTTGGCCAACCAACTGACCGCGGTCGATCTATTGGAGTGATTAGTAATTTTTTTTTCCTTGGTTTTCAAGCCAATCGCTTCGGCAGACGTTTTTGTCCAATTTTGAATCATATTTTTTCCAATGGGCATATTATCATACCAATGATCATTTTCGGTTTTCCAGTAACGATTTGTTCTTAGGAATAATCTATCCGTTTTAATATTTGGGCCCCTTTTTGATAACAATTTTTTAAATAATCTGACAGGACATACGTTACTGTCGTTGTTTTCTATTAAAAATTTGCTGTCAGTACACCTTCTTGAACCACCTTGGCAAGTCTTGCTGAATACAGGGTTATATTGTACTCGATTTGTTACAGAACCATCGTTATTTGTTTCAATACGAAAAAAGTCAATCAAACAAGCAGCAGCTTCCCCACCTCGCCAAGCTAATTCTACGGCGGTTATGTGATAGAATTTCCGTTGTAGCCCTTCAAGGGTGTCTTCGTTCCACAAATTTATCATTTTTGTTATTTCTACTGCACTCAATGCCTCTGAACTTTATTTCCTTTTACAGGGATCCGATTGTAGTTTTCGTCGTATAGAATCGCGGGCAGCTCGCGCTTGTTGAAATACAACGCTTTTGAATGGGTCAATAATAACTTTCATTTCCTTATAATACTTTTCTTGTAAAAGCTTACTTGTTAGGTTCCACATGGTTTTGACAGTAGCTTCTTTAAACTCTGTACCAACTTTTCTTCTCATGTTCACAGCCCAATCCTTTAAAATCGACGCCAATTCTTCCACCGTCCGATTTCCATCTAATTCATATTTTCTATCATTGCAAAAGTCCATAAACGCTTTCCATACAAATTTTTTACTGTAAACAATATTCTTTGGTATATTTGATTCGATAATTTCATTAATATTCTCATCAGTATTACAACCAAATCGTGACATTTTGAAATATTGAATATTTGAAATGTCAAAATCGAAATGAAACGAAATGTAGGTATCCATAGCTACATGATTGAGTGAAAACAGCCCATGGGATCTGTTTTCAGTATAATGTTGGTTTTATTGGTTGTATTCAATCAGATGACCACAAATTAATTGATTTCATTGGATTTCTAATTGAGCAAAAAATTTTCACCTAAATAAAATTTGTTCCAACCTGTAACCTCTATAAGTTACATGTTGATTGTGTGTGTGTGTGGTTGGGATATTGACTGCGAAACCTAAGGCTTCATTCGTCTAATCATATTTACCTTTGATTCTTATAACAAAAAATAAAATTTATTAACATTTTATATCAATATTATTAATGTTTTTAAACAATATCAGCATGGTAAAAAATTCTACATTCTACAATTGGCAAACTTGCAAATCACATAATATTAATGTTCGTATACAGTTTTCTAATATTATCCAGTTCCATATCCAGTTCCGAATCCAGTGGTTATATTTCTCCCGTATTGTCCAGTTTCGCTTCCAGTGATTGTATTTTTTTTTGTTTTTTTTTAATATTTATTTATTATTTATTATTATATTTTTTATTGTGCTCATTCTTTTTTTTATTTATTTATTGATTTTTTGGTCTTTTTTGCCTCTTTTTTTATCTTTTTTAACCAATTTTTTTTTCTATCTTTTCCAATTATGTAGATACAATTTTGGTATACATTTTCTTTATAAACTAATACTTCAAATTCTTATATTTAAACTGCTTATGTGTTGATAACAACTTATAAACTTCTAATAGTGCGGCCGATATGTGAAACAATTGCACATTTAATGATACAAGCATATAATTTGGACCACATATACTACACATATAAAGGTTCAAATTTAGATATGAGGCCATCTCAGATTTTGCCTTTTACAAAAATGGCGGGGATTCAAAATGGCGACTATACATATGTGACTAATAAATAACTTGTAAATAACTTTTGAACGAGACGTCAGATTTCAACCAGATTTCAACCAAATTTGGTATATAGGTTCTTCTTTTATTTACAAAAGGGATGTGGTAAACCAAAAGAATCGGTTTACCAGAATTCTGTGTTTTTACTGGTTGTTTATGTAAAAATATGTTTTTTCAATTTTTTCCCTGTGTATATACTAATTTTTGAAAAAGGTAATACCGCAATTGAAAAGAGCGTAAAAATATTTTGTTGAAAATGTTTTGAACTTTTTAGTTATGTTAATTACCATTTAATAAATGCATAACATATCTTCACATGTACCTGTGTGTGGCAAATTCGTGCAAACATTATAAGAATTATTGTACATTTAATGGTAGAAGCATATAATTTGGACCACATATACTACACACGTCAAGGTTCAAATTTAGATAAAAGGCCATCTCAGATTTTATCTTTTACAAAAATGGCGGGCATGCAAAATGGCGACTATACATATGTGACTTATAGCACGATAACTTTTGAACGAAAAGTCCGATTTCAACCAAATTTGGTATATAGATTCTTTTTTTGATGTGTAAGACCAAGGTCTTGAACCGGAAAAATCGATTTACCAGAAGTTGTGATTTTCCTGATTTTTATATAAAAACATGTTGTTTTTGTACCAATTATTTTACCCTGTATATATTAATTTTTCAAAAAGTTAATACCGGCGTTGAAAAGAGCGTCAAAATATTTTTTAGGAAATATTTTGAACTCTTTAATTATGTTAATTACCAATTAATAAATGCATAACGTATCTTAACATGTACCTATGAAACTATGTGCGGTGCATTAGTGCAAATAATATAAGAATTATTGTACATTTAATGGTAAAAGCATATAATTTGGAACATACACTACACATACAAAGATTCAAATTTAGATATGAGGCCATCTCAGATTTCGTCTTTTACAAAAATGGCGTGCATTCAACATGAATCTACCGCACATAGGTACGTGTGGAGATACGTTATGCATTTATTAAATGGTAATTAACATAACTAAAAAGTTCAAAATCTTTCCTAAAAAATATGTTTACACTATTTTCAATGGCGGTATTACCTTTTTGAAAAATTAATATATACAGATGAAAGAATTGAAAAAAACAACAACATATTTTTAAATAAAAACAGTAAAAACACAACTTCTGGTAAACCGATTCTTCCGGTTCAAGACCTCGATCTTATTCATCAAAAAAAGAAACTTGATACCAAATTTGGCTGAAATAGGACTTTTCGTTCAAAAGTTATCGTGCTATTAGTCACATATTAATAGCCGCCATTTTGAATGCTCGCCATTTTTGTAAAAGGCAAAATCTGAGATGGCCTCATATCTAAATTTGAACTTTTGTATGTGTAGTATAATATACTACATATTATGTGGTCCAAATTATATGACTCTACATTAAATGTACAATAATTCTTATATTTGCACGAATCTGCCACACATAGGTACATGTGAAGATACATTATATATTTATTAAATGGTAATTATAATTAACATAACTAAAAAGTTCAAAATATTTCTTAATGCATATTCTTACGCTCTTTTCAATAGTGGTGTTACCTTTTTTTTATAAAAAAGTCCTTTGGTGAAATGACTATACAGTGAGCACGTAAAGGTTGGAATAAATTCATTTTCTCGAGAATGGACGATTATGGAAAAAAATCCCGAAACAGGTCAATTTTTATTTTTAAATTACGACTTTTTGGCATATACATCATACTAGTGACGTCACCCATCTGGGCGTGATGGCGTCATCTACGATTTTTTTAAATGAGAATAGGGGTCTTGTGATAGCTCATTTGAAAGGTAATTCAATTCTATATTCAGTAATGTAAACATTAACATAAGTATTTATACAGGGTGACCAAAAAAAATTTTTGAATTAAATTTATTGACATAAAAAGAAGAATGTGTGTAATTTATTTAATTCAAAACACATTTTACTCCTATCAGTTTGACAAATAAATATTGTCTTTTGCTTAAATTCAGTATTAAAGCAGCCACCCACCTTCCTCTTGACAGTTTGAACATTTAATTTAAGCGAAAAGCAATGATTATTTTTCAAATAAACATTTTTTTCTGTTTTCTGAGAGCAGTAAAATGTATTTTGAATTAAATAAATTACTTGTATTCTTCTTTTTATGTCAGTAAATTTAATCCAAAAAAATTTTTTTTGGACACCCTGTATAAATAATTATGTTAATGGTTATATTAGTGAATAGAGAATTGAATTACCTTTCAAGTGAGCTATCACACGACCCCTATTCCTATTTAAAAAAATCATCGATGACGTCATCACGCCCAGATGGGTGACGTCACTAGTATGATATATATGCCAAAAGTCGTAATTTAAAAATAAAAATTGACTTGTTTCGGGATTTTTTTTCCAAAATCGTCCATTCTCGAGAAAATGAATTTATTCCAACCTTTACGTGCTCACTGTATATCCATCCATTCATGCCTAATTATTTTTTTGGAAATAGTATATAGGTCTTCTTGAATGAATGAATATTTTACAAAATTATCAGAATCTAATGCTTCCTCGGCGAGCATGTCTACTTTTTCATTATGGATAATCCCACAGTGAGCTTTAACCCAAAAAAACTTACCTATTTTTCCTTCCTCGTACAAGTTTTTAAAATTAAATAAAATATTTAGTAAGAGATAATTAATATTACAATTAGTTAATATGTTTTTAAGTTTATCTAAAATACTTTTACAATCTGATATTACATATTAAAAATTTTTGCTTACTAAATAAACTATTTTTTATATATTTTAAGGCTTCTAATATACCGATTTGCTCAGCTGAATAACTTGAAAATTCACTCGGAAGTTTTTTTGCCTCGAAATAGTTTTCTATAGGGTCGTCTTAGACGAAGACGTTTTGTCGTCTTTTTAGATGCATCTGTAAATACGATATGATGATTTTTAAAATAATTTTCTGTCTGAATTAAACATCATATTTCTCAACGACTTCGGATAAATGGAATAATCTCTTAGAAATCGTATTTCTATCTCAGGCACATCAATTAAGTTTGTTTGGTATATTGGTAACATTTCGTTTCTATACATTTTGTCTTTATATTCTAAAGAGTCTTTATATGTTTCACATAAAATAAGTGATTCCTTTTTTTTCCAGTACTTATTAGTTAAATCCATTATAAATAGGTTGTGAACTTTACAACTACACTACTATTTTTAGATAAAATTTTCCACAAAAATTTATTACAGAGATACCTATTTTCTTCTTAACTGTAAAGGTATTTCACAGCATTCCACATAAAGATTTGAAACTGGTGTACTTTTAAAGGCTCCAATGGACAATATTAGGCATTTATTTACTAAATTATCTTTACTAAATTACATTTTGATTTTTATATTACTGGGCCATTAGACTAGCACAATATATTGATAAAATGAAATATACCTACTTCGATATCTAAATGAATTTGAAATAATAATGTTGCATTTAATACAATGTGTAGTATTTTTAAATTGATTACCAATAGCTACTTTACACAAAGAATTATATAAAGTATAAGGTATTTTTTTGTCAAAAGAAAATTTTAATATGCAATTTTCCCTGTAATCCAATTGTTAGCTAATACACAATGTGTTTCAAAATTGATGGTAACTAATGAAAGTGAACAATGCAATATAAATATACGCTTACACGGAAGAAAGACCAGTGGCTTAATTATATAGAGTGTATTAGTTAATAAGAACTTGCGAAATAAAAGAACATCTGCTGTTGGTCATAATATTGAAGAATATGTATTGGATTCGAAAGAATGCCTTATATTAGTGAAGGATCCCACATAAGAACGACCTTCAGCGATCGGTTGAATCAATAAAAATTATTTGATATATAATTTTATAGTCCATTGAAATGTTACATTTTTTAGGCCATACCTTGCATTTGTTAGAGGAGTCAATTTTATTTTTTTAATATGTAGCGGGGATCAGTAGAACCTTAAGTTCAAGTTTTTGGGGTCGTCACCAATGTCCCCCGGTCGCCATCTTGGAAAAGGGGTGCAAAGGGATTTCGCGCTATATCTCGTAAACTACCAACCCTACGGAAAATCTAATAAAACATAAAATGTAGCAAATTAAATTTTCTACAATTTTGTTCGTATTACTTTTTATCGTCAGGTGACCAACAAAAAAGATGCAAACAAAAATTAGTAAAAAGTTTCCTTTTAGAGGTTATAATTTTTCAGTTCATTTTACAATAAAATAACATTAAAGCAATTTTGTACAGGGTTTTTCAACAAACAATTTCCACTATAAAGGTATTTAATTCTATTTATTTATCTAGGTTTTACAGCGCTCCAAACTTGACCAGGGGTGGGATTCTGTGTACAATCGCTAACGCCGATCGCTTTCTATCAATGTCAATATATTTGAATTTTTAGTTTTAATTCAAATATTTTCTTGTTTTACTAAGTGTCACTTCAGCATCAATTAGAGTATAACCTAGCAAAACTAGAAAATAATTCAATTAAAGCTAAAAATTCAAATATTTTCACGACAATTGACATCGATAGAAAAAGCGACGTGTAGATAACTACAGTGCACAGAATCTAGCCCCAGATTCTCGAATGCTCATAGGAATATAATAAAAACAAAACGTTAGGCTTACTTTTCTATCTTACTATTTTTTATTCATACAATTTATTATGATTTTAACATTTCTGTGCTATTATTAATCTATTTTTGACCTTTCTCCCCACTATAAAATTTAGATCCCTAAGCATAATATAGCAAAGGCCCAAGAAGTTGTTTGAGGACAAATTCGTCAGTCCAGCAGAAGAATGACGCAACCGCAAAATGCAAAATTCTTGACAAGAACGAAGCAAAAACGATTTTTAAATATTTAAAATAGGGATTTAATGAAGAGTAATCGTCCAGGAGCATCGGTATGGCGTTTGTTTTTTGACAATGATGGCTTTTATTTTCATCGATATTGGTTCGAATTTCATTATCTTAATTTAATCGCCCCATTTTCAACCCTATCTACAGTTGCGTCATTATGCATCTGAAACAAGGTCTAACATAGCGCGTATTTCAGTAACGACGCAACTACCATATAGTGGCTCAGCACATTTTGAAGTTCGGTCTTTTTGTATCATCTTTACATAGTATTTTAGAAGTTAATTGCGCAATAAACAGGAATTGACAAAATTTACAGTTACGTCATTTTTCTTCCGTACCGGACTGAATATCTGCCTGCTATGACTTTTATTATTATAATTTATCCTAGGTGGCCCAGCAGTCGGTGCCTTTCTACTTAACTTATTCTTACAGTTGTGCTACCTATTTGACCACGTCCAGTCGTATTATAAATTGTGAAAAGTATTTTGAGTTTTATAGATAATACTATTGAGAGTCTTGTGGGTAAAATTTATATTTTTTTGATTAGATAAGCATTTTGTGCTTTTGTAAGAGCGCATCATGAGGGGTGGTTATTTTAATTGTAAGAAACCTCTAGGGAAAATTATTTGTCAGTGGGAAAGTCGAGCCATCTTTACTCACTGTTGTCGGCGAACGTTTTTCGTCTCTTTATATGGCGGAAATAAAAACGATTCTCTGGAAACCCTGAGATACAAACGATTCGCTAAAACAGTGACAAAAAATGCATTTAATCTCTTTTCACTTCCTTGAACACAAGATGCAGCCCGTTTCCACAGACTCCGAGTGTATCACCAGATTCAGTCATGGCTCGGTAAACATTGTGATCCAGAAAATTGGGGCTGGAAAAAGCATAGAAAATTTTGGATACCCATCCAAACTTTCAAGCCTCCAGTACCCCCGAGCTTATGAAATTCATCTTTAGCAGATGCAATGGAAACTGGAAGTGCATGTGATTGCCGAAAAGCAGACCTCAAATGTTCAACAGTGTGCCTCTATTGTGGTGGTGAAAGTTGCATCAACATCGTGGACATATCAGCATTAATTATTGAAGAAAATGAATTGGTAGATGAATTACCGACAATGATGCCAACTCTTACTCTCATTATACCACAAAAATTCACCTCGGATACTGATTCAGATCTTGACTCGCAGCCTGGACCATCGAAAAAAAATGAAAAAATAATAAAATAACTATGATAGATCTTTTTCAACATATAATAATAAATAATATTATTTTGTCTACAAATTGTCCGTGGATTAGGCCTATTGTGGATACTACACAAAAAACGCGCCTCCAGACTCTACCTCATAGGTGACCGGGAAAAGGGTCAAAAATAGCTTAATAATAGCATAGGAATGTTGAAATCATAATAAAAAAATATATAGATAGAAAAGTAAGCCCAAGGATTTGTTTTTATTTTATTCCTATGAGAATTCGAGAATCTAGTCAAGTTTGGAGCGCTGTAAAACCTAGATAAATAAATAAAATTAAACAAATTTATAGCGGAAATTGTTCAAAAAATGAACAAAAAAAAGTTATAACATTCAAAAGGAAACTGTTTACAAAATTTTCTCTTATTTTTGTTTATAACTTTTTTGTTGGTAACTTGACGATAAAAAGTAATAGATATAAAATTGTAGAAAATTTAATTTGCTACATTTTATGTTTGATTAAATTTTCTGTATGATTGCTAGTTTAGAAGATACAGCGCGAAATCCCTTTGCACCCCTTTTTCCAAGATGGCGGCCGGGGGACAAGGGCGGCGACCCCAAAAACTTGAACTTAAGCTTTTACAATAAAAAAATAAAATTGACTCCTCTAAGAAATGCAACCCTAAATGTAACATTTCAATGGACTATTAGTATGTTAAAAATTATAAAAAAGAAGGGGTGCCCGAGATAATTTTGTCCAGACTGTTAATTAGATATTAATTAAAAAATGACTTTTTTTATAAATTCTAGGTACTAAAATTTTTTCGGTCGGGGCAGATATTATTTTAGATTTTTTGGATCATTCGAAACAAAAGTGTTTTGTAACGTTTCTCTTAAATTGATCGTTTTGGAGTTATCTTCTTCTAGTCCCACTCATAAAGGTTGGCTATAACTATTGCAAATTCGTCTTTATCTTCGGCTTTTTTTAAAAGCGTCTGTGAAAAAATGAATTTGTTTCATAATTTTGAATCTCTCTGTATATATTGTTAGTTTGGGCAGATTATCGGAGAATAGGCCATTTTTGGGAAAAGTTATTTACCAGCAATTTCATTGCTGGAATCGAATCTTATAACTGTATTTATTAATAATATAGGTATGCAAAGTCCGCAGATAGTGTGCTACTTTTTTATAAACAAAATGGCGCCCGAAAATCGTGTTTTTTGCAATTTTTGCTCTGTAACTCCAAAGATTTTAAGTTTGCACCAAAAACACCCAAATAAAAATTCCACCGCAACTGTATCACGTCAGGTAAAGGTCTTTTCAAGGTCAAATCAAGATATATCGACAAACGCTCTGAAAAGTATACTAGGGGGTTCGCTGACCACGAATCCAGGGTCCGCTGACCTCTGTCACGTCTAGCTCAAGGTTATTTCAAGGTCAAATCAAGATAAATCGACACAATCGCTCTGGAAAAGTATATTAGGCGGTTTTTGGGGTCGCTGATCAAAAATCCGGGGTCCGCTGAACTCTATCACCTCAGGTAAAGGTCATTTCAAGGTCAAATCAAGATAAATCGACAATCGCTCTGAAAAAGTATATTAGGGGTTTTTTGGGGTCGCTGATCACAAAACTGATTTGACCTTGAAATAACCTTTATCTGACGTGGTATAGCTCAACGGACCCCGGTTTTGTGATCAGCGACCCCAAAAACCCCCTAATTTACTTTTTCAGCGCGATTGTGTCGATTTATCTTGATTTGACCTTGAAATGACCTTTACCTGACGTGATAGAGATCAGCGGATCCCGGATTCGTGATCAGCGACCCCAAAACCCCCAAGTCATATGGTTTTGTCAAATAGTCCACAATTTATTTTTTTTTGTAAACCTGTGTTATCTGACTACCCAGTTACAAATTCCACCTTATTGGAATTGCTATTATAACCATGTATTTTGTCTTTTTTAGTGAAATTAACATGTTAAATTTTCTGGCGGTTATGTTAAATTGGTATACGTTGTAAAAATCATCTTCACTTTTTTATTTCTTATCTTTTTATTATTTTATCCATGGTCAGGTTGAACAATAAAGGACTCAAGGAATCCACCTGTCTTATCCCATTACCAGCTTCAATTGGGTCAGTTAGTTTATCTTCTACTTTTGCTTTTACTGTGTTGCTCTGGTAGATGTTTTCTTCTTCTTCTTCTTATTTTTGTATAGACGTGACTCTCTCTGTTTTTTCAATGTTCCTCTAGTAAGTTGTCGTTCCATTGTTTGCGTGGTCTTCCCACTGATCGTCTTCCTATTAAGGAACCGTCTCTCGCTGTCCTAACTACCCTATTTGTTGTCATTCGGCTTATGTGGTCATTCCACTCTATTCTTCTGTTTCTTACCCAGTTATTAATGTTATCCACCTTGCACCTCCGTCGTATATCTGTACTTCTAGCTCTGTCCCATAGAGTCTTACCATCGATTTTTCGAAGGGTTTTCATCTCCGCTGTTTCGAGCAATCTTTTTGTTCTCTGTGTCGGGTCGTGTTTCTGTCGCGTATGTCATTGTTGATCTGATGACTGTTTTGTAAATTCTGCCTTTCATTTCTTTTCCGATATTTTTATTTCTCCATATTGTGTCATTCAGGCAATCTGCGGCTCTGTTTGCTCTATTCACTTAATCTTCCACTTCTGTTTCGAGTTTTCCGTAGCTAGATAGTGTGATGCCTAGGTATTTAAACTCCATCACTTGTTCTATTATCTGACCTTCCAGCTCCAATTTACATATTATTGGATCTGCTGTTATAACCATGCATTTTGCCTTTTTTGAGGAAATTAACATGTTAAATTTTCTGGCGGTTATATTGAATTGGTGCAGCATACGTTGTAAATCATCTTCACATTGAGAGATTAGTATTGCATCGTCCGCATAGCAGATTATTTTAAGTTGATTTTCTCCCATTTGGTATCCTTTTTTAGTTCTTACTTTTTTTATTATTTCGTCCATGATCAGGTTGAACAATAAAGGACTCAAGGAATCCCCCTGTCTTATCCCATTGCCGGCTTCAATTGGGTCAGTTAGTTCATCTTCCAATTTTACTTTTATTGTGTTGTTCTGGTAGATGGTTTCTATCGTTTTAATTATTCCCAGAGGTACCTCTCTCGAGTATAACAAGTGGATAACGTCCTTTAATGTGACCCTGTCAAATGCTTTATTAAGGTCCACGAAACATAAATAGGCCGATTTGTTGTATTCCAACGATTTCTCTTGAACTTGCCTCATTGATATAGCGTCAGTGCATGACCTTCCCGACCTAAAACCTTGTTGTTCTTCTGCTAATGTTATAATTTCATTCAATTGTTTTGTTATCACTTTTGTTGTTAATTTTAATGTTGTGTGTAATAAGTTAATCCCTCTGTAATTCTCCGGGTCTGATTTGTCTCCTTTTTTGAAGAGAGGTATTAGGATGCTTGATCTCCATTCTTGTGGTATTCTGTTTTGTTCTATTATTTTTTGTATTAGTTTTAATAGTTGTTTAGTTAGATCTTGTCCTCCGTACTTTAGGAGTTCGTTTGATATTCTGTCCTCTCATGGAGATTTTCTATTTTTTAATTTTCTTAATGCTTCCTTTACCTCTCCCTCCTCGATGTTTATTTCTTCGTTTGTCGTAACTTCAGGTGTTATCGTCGCCTTTAGCAAATAGAGATCGGAAGTAGTCTGCCCATGATTCCTTCTGAATGTGTTTCGCTTTTATTAATTCGTTCATCTCCTTCCTTTGGCCTCTGATCATTCTCCATACTTCTTTTTGTGTTCGGTAGAAGTCGTGTTCCATCTGTTTTGAGAAACTCTACCAGTGCTCCCTTTTTATTTGCCTCACTAAAGTATTCGTTGCGTTTCTGATTCGTTTGTAGTGGTTGTATGCCTGTTGTGTTTGTTTTGTTCTGTATTTTACTTTCTTCTTTTCTTCGCATTTTATCTTAACTTCCTCTCTAAACCACGGGGTTTTCTTCTTTAATATGTGAGTAATCGTTACTTTTCTCTCTCCAAGTGATTCTGTTGCAGCATCTATTATGTTATCTTTGAGTTGTTGCCAGCTTTCATCGATGCTATCGTTTCCTAATATTCCATTCTCAGCAATCTTCTCTGATATTCTTTTCCTGTATAAGTATTCCGTGGATTCCGTATGTAGTCCTTCGACTTTGATTTTTGTTTGTATTGGTGCTGCCCTCTTAGGTGTGAAATATTTCATAATGATTCCTATTTTACATAATACTAGGCTATGGTGGCTACCTACATCTGCTGAGTTGAGGCATCTTACGTCGATTATTTTTGATGGATGTATATCTCTGTTGGTTACAACATAATCTATCATAGATCTTTGTCCATGGGTGTTATTGAATGTATATTTGTGTTGGTCTTTGTGGTCAAAAAATGTGTTGTTTATTCTAAGTTCGATATTTGTGCAGAAGTTTATCATCAGTTCTCCATTTTCGTTTTTAACATTTTCATTGTGTTTTTGCTTAATTCCGGGTAGATGTTTTCGATCGTTTTAATTATTTCTAGAGGTAGCTCTCTTGATTATATCAAATGGATAACGCCCTTTAATTTGACGCTGTCAAATGCTTTCTTAAGGTCCACGAAACATAAATATGCCGGTATGTTGTATTCCAACGATTTCTCTTGAACTTGCCTCATTATAAATATAGCGTCGGTGCATGATCTTCCCGACCTAAACCATGTTGTTCTTCTGCCAATGTTATAATTTCATTCAGTCTGTTTGATATCATTTTGGTTGTTAATTTTAATGATGTGTTTAGTAAGTTAATATTTCCTATGTAATTCTCCGGGTCCGATTTGTCTCCTTTTTTGAATGTACAAACACCCTGTATAAGTTAAATCAATACAAAGATAACAAACAGCCATTGCTGAAAATATATGGCAATAGTATAGAGTTCGTCTGGTTTATTTTTTATGATGTAGGTTCCGTTATATAACACGAGTGCATAATTTTGCAATACAACCTACTTTTGAAGCAAGTTGTCTACATATTTGTATTTATTGGTTTGAAAGTAAACGTTTTGTCGGTCGCTATTTCCCACAATGGGCATTACTAGATTATTACCGCCTAGAGATAGATAATTATTGTGTTGGCTGCATGTAGAACAGCACACGTTCCGATTGAAACAGCTAAGAGCCAAAATGTTTTGCATCATATTTCGTTGCCATTTACATAGGAATGTAATAAATTTACTGAGTTTCTAGTATGTTGTAGTAATTTTCATACTTTTTATATATACTTTTTCATACATGGAAAACTTCTTACTTTTTATTTAGAAGATGAATAGGGCTGTAGGCCTTCTTCAACGTGGCATGGGCAAACTAATGTTGGGGCAAAAGTTGAGCGCATGAGAAGTCAATTTTGGCGGCGATTTTGTAACACTGGAAGTTCAGCCGAACGTTATAGGTCTTGGGCCCACATATAAAATTATTATTTATGACCACACCGTTGAAACTTTTTGTACTTGTTATTTGGGTGGAGTCGGACAAATTTGGAGCTTGGCGCATTACGGTAGTGGGGCGTTTGTTTGTCAAGCGGTCACGAAGTTGTCAATTTTATGCAAGAAAAAAATTTATAACCACATTGGTCATTTTATTTTAATCAATGGTTTTATCATATAAACAGCGAAAACAATTTTGTCGGACAAAAATATTGGGCCATATGACGCGTCGGACACGCTAAATATGTCAAATTTATGGAAATAATAAATTTATTACTACATGGATAATTTTAACGGAATCTACCATAAAACCTTTTTACAATAATGTGGTAACCTTGTCGGACAATTTTCATGGGGCATATGCGCAGTCGGATGCGCCGAAGATGTCAATTTCCTGGATTTTTTTTACTTATTTCCACAGATGTCATTTTTATTTTGTACTGTTTTTTTACATGTGTAATGCATATTGGATCACTTGTCGGACAAAAATAATGGGGCGTTTTGGTACAATTTTTAAAAAAAGTAATTTTTATACATTTTTGACTTCATATTATATTACGAATTTTTCGGCTCATATTACCCGTATGCGCGCCAATGGTGAATATTAAATTCTTAACTGTAGTTAAAAAATGTGCACTAACTACATCTTAAAACCCACCAAATTTCATTTTCATATCTTAACCGGTTTTAAAGCAATAAATAAATCGTCAGTTTGCCATAAAAACTTCAACACCCCCTATCTCGGAAACGAAGCATTTGCGGACATACGTTTATAAAGCAAACTGACTTTATTTTGTCATGCAAAATTACTCCTTAAAGTTTTCTATACTTATTTAAAAACACCCTACGTCGATGAAAAACATGGCTAGTTGTTAAAGTCCTTAACTTTTTTATTATCCAACATAAACGAATGAATGAAAAACAGAATGTTGAGAAAACATGAGGCTATAGGTAGGTTTTAATTTTAGTATTTTATAGAATATTCCACAGGGTGATGCGAACTTTGAGAAAAAAACACAGTTTGATTCATACACTAGGTTTGCAATGAAAAATTACGTGTTTACCAACAATATTATTACAGGGATATTGCTAAAGAATAAGGCGCTAATGTATTTAAAAAATCACTTAAATCGGACAAGAGGTTTATAAAATACACACATAATACTGCGCGCATGCGCGAAAAATTAAAACAAACTATTTAAAAAGGTATATTTATTTTTAAGAAATCAGTATAACTTCTTACGTAAGTACAAAGTACACACAGATTCTTTTTTTGTTTAAGAATATAATTACTTGTAACCTACTACTTTTGTCAGAAAAATGGTTGTGAAGATGAGGGATGCACGAACCCAGCATAGTTTAAAAACATAGTTTACTAATAAAAATTAAATTCTTTGTCCGACTTTCGATCTGCCCCAATATTTTTGTCGGACACTTAAATCTTTTGATTTAGAATATAACTGCTTATAACCTCCTACTTGTGTCGGATTTTTTTTTTAATTCGAGAAAAAACTACAGAACGATGTTTGTCATTTTCCCTCTTGTCGGAAATTTTTTTTTGGAAAGTTTCGGGTACTGCTCTACGTCATGTCCTTTTAAATGTTGTACTTAGTGTGTGTACCAATTTTCAGCTAAATCGATTCAAAAGTAACCGAGAAAAACTGCTTTAAAAATGTTTTTTACAATTGCTCCTCGTCAATAGCCTAAAAGAATTAAGATTTCTGTTCGTTTGCCCCAACATTTTTGTCAGACAACTACATTTTTTTTTTGAGAATATAATTGCTTGTAACCTACTATTTTGTCGGAAAATGGTTGTGAAGATAAGGGATGCACGAACCCAGCATAGTTTAAAAGTATAGTTTACTAATAAAAATTAAATTTTTTGTCCGACTGTCGATTTGCCCCAATATTTTTGTCCGACATTTAGATTTTTTTATTTAGAATATAATTACTTATAACCTCCTATTTTTGTCGGAAGAATGGTTGTAAATAAAAAAATTTCAGGAAATTGACATCTTCGGCGCATCCGACTGCGCATATGCCCCGTGAAAATTGTCCGAAAAGGTTACCACATTATTGTAAAAAGGTTTTATGGTAGATTCCGTTAAAATTATCCATGTGGTAATAAATTTATTATCTTCATAAATTTAACATATTTAGCGTGTCCGACGAGTCATAGGCCCCAATATTTTTGTCCGACAAAATTGTTTTCGCTGTTTATATCATAAAATCCATTGATTAAAATAAAATGACCAATGTAGTTATAAATTTTTTTCTTGCATAACATTGACAACTTCGTGACCACTTGACAGACAAACGCCCCACTACCATAATGCGCCAAGCTCCAAATTTGTCCGACTCCACCCAAATAGCAAGTACAAAAAGTTTCAACGGTGTGGTCATAAATAATAATTTTATATGTGGGCCCAAGACCTATTATCTAGGACCTGAGCGTGCTACAACTGCAACTCATGACTTCATGACCGATTTTAGTGTTAACCGCTAGATGCTAGAAAACAATCGACAATTACAGCACCTGAATTGGTTATCCACTTGCAGCGTGCATACCAGGTAACCATAGGCCATGATACTGTGAGATATCATCTCCACGAAGCCCATCTCCACAGTCGGAGGCCATTGAGATGTCCACCTATCTCCAGAGGCAATCGCACTGCAAGTTTAGGGTGGTATAAAGAATATCAAAACTGGAATGTAAATTATTGGGCGATAGTTTTATTCTACGACGAATAGATTTCATCCAGATTCTCGTCGCGTAAGAAGGTGAACATGATCTGGAAATGTCAAATGTAGAACGCTTAAAACATGTCCAGGACGTTTACACATTCAGAGGTGGTACAGTAATGGTATATAGTGGAATAATAATCGGTGGCAGAACGGAACTCGTTTTTTCAGACCGCTCCGGTACAACTCAGCAGTACCTCGACAGTATTCTACAAAGAATCTTTCGTCTATTTATTAACGCGATTGGTCATAACTTCCACCCAGGGCTGGAACTATGAAGGGCAAAGGGGGCACGTGTCCCCGGCAAATTCGAGGGGTGGCAAATTTTTTTGCAAACGGCAAAAAACAGATTTAAACGGCTTCAAATAACTTGAGTAGTAAGACAAGAAACATTATGCTAAATTAGTAAGTACCATAAATTTTTTAAACAGTTGTACTGACCGTGAACCTTTGCATTGTTAACACATTCAGAACGTAATCGCGATTGACGATTAAGGCTGATATTGCCCCTGCCCAAAAACTATCTAAGAAATTGGAACAACAAAGGCTCACTGATTTAAGCATCATAGCTATTGAGCACAAACGTGCATCTTCCATTAGTTTTGATGACGTAATACAAGTATTTGCTTCTAAAAAAAGCCGTAAAATACAATTACCTTTGTAAGGTGGTTTATGAGTAAAGAAAGTTAGTATACCTAGCCCTATTTTTTGTGGATTTGCCGTAATGAAGTATATAGTAATGTTGCAAATTTGTAATAACTATATTTTTGAAACTTAAAATGAACAATTAAATTCATTCCTTCCAATAAAACTGTATGTACTATTTTTTTATTTACCTACACCTATGCTATGATCTACATCCATTTTTTCAATAAAGGGGGCGGCAAGTTTAAACTTGCCCCCATTACGGAATAGCCTAGATCCGGCCCTGCTTCCACCTCATGACGTGATAATGCTCGTCCAATGTCGCAGGCCCAGTGACGGACTGGCTTACCAACCAAGGTATTGATGTGTTGCCTAGGCCAGCACAATCTCCCGACTTAAATCCCATGGCAATTTATGGGAGATACTTCAGCGAAGTATTACTCCACATATGGGCAACAAATATATACGCCGTCTCGTTTCCGAGAGCGTCTGATGGAGAATGGTCAAACGTACCTCAACAGGGTGTAGACAATCTCATTTTGTCTATGAACAACAGATGTGAAGCCGTAATAAACCAGAGTGGACGCTTCTTCTTCTTCAAGTGCCATCTCCGTGACGGAGGTCGGAATCATCATAGCTATTCGGACTTTGGAGACAGCTGCTCTGAAAAGTTCATTTGATGTACATCCGTACCATTCTCTCATGTTGCGCAGCCACGATATTCTGCGTCTGCGTCTTCTTTTTCCTTGAATCTTTCCCTGCATAATGAGTTGGAGCAAGTTCCACGTGTAATATGTCCAAGATATTCCAATTTTATGGTTTTGATTGTATTTAAGACTTCCATTTCTTTATTTATCTTTCTCAGAACCTCTTTGTTTGTGACGTGTCCTGTCCATGATATTTTTAGAATTTTTCTATACACCCACAACTCGAATGATTCCAGTTTTTTCATTGATGTCGCATTCAAAACGTAGCATCTTGCCAACCTTACTCTTAACTCTAACTTTAGATCTCTTGTGCAGAGCACTTTTCTCACTATTGGAAAAGCTAGAGAGAATATCTAACTCCGCCTGTGGTGACAAATGGGTGAATCGAGTAGCTCAGGAGTCACCACTGCCGGTCCTAAGCCCGGATAAAGGAGGAAGGCTGACAACCCACTCCCGGAAAAAAACACACTGTTACGAAACCTGAACATTTGCCTCGGAATACAGGACGGAACTTTCGGAAACGACTCAAGCTACGAAACATGGACTATGCATTTAGAAACTGGAGGAGAATACTAGGACCTGTGAGGGAAAACGGAATCTTCAGAAGTCGATACAACAACGAGCTTTATCAACTTTATAAGGAAACGCCCCTGTCAGACTTCATTAGATTACAAAGATTGCAATGGGCCGGACATGTGATAAGAATGGGAGAGGATAGGCTACCAAAACGAGCACTGAATGCTAGAATGCAAGGAAAGAGACCGGTTGGGAAGCCACGAAAGCGCTGGGAAGACACAGTAAACAGCGACGCACAAGCCCTTTTAGGAGTCCGTGTATGGAGAAGAGCAGCCACAGACAGGCAAGGGTGGAGGCAAAAAATAAAGGAGGCCAAGGCTCAATTTGGGCTGTAGTGCCGTAGAAGAAGAAGAAGAAGAAGAAGAGAGAATATCTATTCATATTGGTCTACTCGTTCGACATTCGTTCCGTTTATGATGAGATTCTCATCATTTCTTTACGTTTTTTTTCTCATAAATTTTGTCTTCTTGATATTCATTGTTAGACCGTATTCTTGGCTATACATCCCTTTGCTGTTCACCAGTCTCTGAAGATCTTCAATATTTTCGGCTAAGATGACAGTGTCATCCACATGTCTAATGTTGTTAATGGGAACTCCGTTCACCTTTATTCCAGATGTTTCACCCTCAAGAGGATCTCTTCCGAATAAGCATTAAAAAGAACTGGCAAGAATACGCATCCCTGTCTCACCTCACGTCTATACATGGACGGCATTCTGAAAGGCATTCTCCTTATTTTTAACATTTTAACCAATTTTGCTATATTAAATCATCATCATCATCACGTAGCGCTACAACCCTGGGTGGGTCCTGGCTGACTGTACAACTTTCTTCCAATTTGTTCGGTCTACCATCAACCTAGGGTCAAATGGGATGTTCATTTTTCATAGATCTGCTTGGAGGTTATCTCTCCATCGCATTCTGGGACGTCCGAGTGGTCTTTTGCCTGTAGGAATCTCCTCCCATACCAGTCTTACAAGTCTCTCGTTATGAAGTCTGTGTACGTGGCCTGCTTATCTTAGTCGCTGTGATTTAATTTCTTGGACAATATCGATGTCATTGTAGAGTTCTTTTAATTCGAAGTTGGTTCTGATCCTATACTGGTTTGTGTTAATTTCGTGGTGAGGTCCGAAAATTTTTCTTAAGTATTTTTCGTTCAAAACGTCTGAGCTTTTCTTCGTTTGATTTGGCCATGGTCCACGTTTCGCAACCATATGTTAGTACAGGTCTGACGATGGATTTATAGATTATGATATTGGAACTTCTTGTAAGATTTTTTGATTTTATAAGCTTGTCCAGTGCGAATAGACAACGATTTGCTGATTGGATTCTGTCTTTTATTTCTTCAGTAACATCATTTTCAGCTGTGATTACGGGCCCCAGATACTTAAAACGCTGTACTCTTTCGAAATTGAAGGTGTTGACCGTCACATTTTGTCCTATCCTGTCTCTTCGTGTCGTTCTATTTATACACATATATTTCGTCTTCTCTTCATTAATCCTCAGCCCTACTTCGCTTGTTGCTCCTTCCACCTTGTTGACAATGGCTTTTGTGGATAGGATGGAGTCTCCAACGAGATCAATGTCATCTGCGTATGCTAGTAATAACTTGGGACCTTGAACCGATAGCAGTTCTGTTTTTATTTCGGCCGACCTCATGGCTTTCTCTAATACAAGGTTAAAAAGTAGTGGAGATAACGCATCACCCTGTTTGAGTCCACTGTTGATTTCGAAGCTGTCAGACAGTTTATTATTTACACGTACTTTTGATATTCCACCCTCCATTCAGACTTTAGTCATCCGAATGAGTCTCTTTGGTATTGAGAACTCCGTCATGGCATTCCATACTTGGCTTCTTTCTACGCTGTCATATGCCTGTCGAAAGTTTATGAAGAGATTGTGTATGGGTCTGTTATACTCCCATCCCTTTTCTAGAAGCTGTCTCAGCGTGAATAGTTGATCTATTGTGGATCTGTTTGCCCTAAAACCGGCTTGATATTCTCCTAGGACATTTTCAACATAAGGGGTTAGTTTGATGTTTGAGAGGATTATGTTAGAATGATGTTTGAGAGGATTTTATATGCCGTGTTTAAGAGTGAAATTCCTCTGTAATTCGCGCATTTTGTTTTGTCCCCTTTTTTGTGGATGAGCACTATGATGTTTTCCTTCCATCTTGCTGGTATCCTTTCTCCTAACCATATCTGTGTTATTAATTGGTGGATTTGGCGATGTAGTGTTTCTCCACCATATTTTAGAAATTCTGCTGGTATCTCGTCCATACCCGGCGCTTTGTGATTTTTCAGCTTATTTAAGGCCTTTCGGGTTTCTTCAAAAGAGGGATTTTCGACGGGCATGTCTGCTGTTATATAGATCTCTTCTTTGTGCTGTTCTTCCTGTATGATGTTTAGAAGGTCACTGAAATACCCTTTCCATTCTTCTGTTAGTTCTTTATCGTCGATTATCATATGACCTTGATTGTCTCTCAGTTATGGATAGACTTGGTTTTATGTCCTCTTTTCTCAGTGGAGATTGCTTTATAGAATTCTCTGGAGCCTGGTTTGGGTCGGTCTCTCTCCATAGCTTCATATTTTTGTTGTTCATAGTTTATTTTCTTTGTGCGTATCATTTTTCTTGTTTCTTTTCGGCAGTCGTCGTATTCCTTTTTACTTTTGTCTGTAGTTGTATCCATGTTTTCCTTACTGTTTGTCTTTTTTCCAGCTGTTTCCGACATTCATCGTCATACCATGTTTTTGCCCTCTTCTGCCTACTCCTCTCAAAGATCTTGTCAGCTGTCTTGGTTATTACTTCGGGAGTCTCTTCCCACAGATCTTCTATATCATTGTAAACTGTTTCAGAGTTCAAGGTTTGTTCAAGTTGTTCTATATATTTTTGATGTTTCTCTGTGTTCTGCATTTCGTCCATGTTTCATTGTGGGTTCATTGTTGTTTTGTTGTATTTGTGGCTAGATATACTGGATTTGACTTTTGCTCTGCTAAGTAATGATCTGTGTCTCCGTCTATTCCTCTGAGGCTTCTTACGTCTATGATATTGTTTCCATGTCGGGCATCTACAATGATGTGGTCAATTTGATTTCGCGTAATATGGTCGTTTGAGATCCAGGTTTGCTTATGAATGTTTTTATGCGGAAACATAGTCGACTTTATTAACATATTATTAGCTGCTGCAGTTTCTGTGAGTCTTAAGCCATTGTCGTTGGATATATTGTGAAGGCTGTGTTTACCGATTGTGGGGCTCTTTGCCTATTTTAGCATTAAAATCTTCGCATAGTATGCGCATATCTTGTTTGGGCATCATATCTATCACTCTTTCTAGGGCGTCGTAGAAGTCATCCTTGATATCTTTATCCTTCTCTTCCGTTGGCGCATGAGCTGAGATGATCGAAATGTTGTATCGTTCTCCCTTCATTCTGATATAGCATATCCTTTCATTTATAGGTTTGAAATTTAGTATATTCTGTACCAGGCCGTCTCTAATCACAAAGCCCGTTTCTAAATTCATGTCTTCCGTTTTTGTTACCGCTGAAGAAGATGGTGGATTTACTTATATTTATATTTCCATCGTCTGGCCATCTTATTTCTTGGACTGCTGTTATATCCATTCCTATGTTTTCCAGTTGTTCCACAGCATTTGTGGCAACTCCAGGTCTCTACCAACTCTGGACGTTCCAAGTTCCGATATTCATAGTCCTTTTACATTGCATTTTTCGTTTTTTGTGCTTATCCGTCCGGTTCCGAGGCAAAGTTGCAGTTTTCATAACTAGCTTCTTTTCCGAGGGTGGGTAGTTAACCCTCCGCTCAACCCTCCTCTGTTACCCGGGCTTGGGACTGGCTGCAGTAAGGTGATTTCCGAGCTACTCAGTTCACGCGTTCCTCACCCTACCCCAGGCAGAGTTGCTATATTAAATACCTACTACTAATCACTACAAATCCATTATTATTTATTCAAAACAATTAAACAAGAAATTATATCTCTTTCTAAAACCTAGACTTTTCCGATGTGTGTATAAAAGATGTAGTTTAAAAGTTGACCATTATCAATGACGAATCTGTCATCATATTCGTCGCTAACTTCAAAAGAAACGGCATCTAAGACAAAGGTGATTAATCACACAAAATTAGTCTATGTACCTGACCATGATGTTAAAATACCATAAAAAACCACAATTTCTAACCTTGTAACCTTCAAACTGTATTAAAGTTACAAAACTTCAACATTATTGTCAATTTTATATATTTATGAAATGATTATTGTTTACCACGTAGCAGATGCATAATGGATTTTAATAAGACTTATTGTTAGCCGACAGGAAAAAAAGTAAAATGTATGTATTTTAATGCGTGAAATTCAGGTTTGAATTATTATGTATTTACGACTGATGTTTCGATTAACCTTAACCTACTTCAGAGAACAGCTTGCATTATATAAGAAGTGGTTTGTCAACAAATATTGAGAAGTAACCAAATCTTGTCTTGAGTTGAAGTTATATAACAGATTGCAGTTCTTAAGTTCATCAGGAGTGGAACGAAAGCAAAAGTAATGGACGCTTCGGTTACCAGAGAAAAAAACAAGAGCATAGTATTTTAACGATTATATTTTTATATGACCGCGATAATTTCTTCATGCCAACGCTGAGTGCTATTTATGTAAATATTTACTTTATTTACTGGAATGGATGGTTCAATGAACGGCATCAAACCACTTCCTTCGTGGCCTGCCTGTTCTTTTGTTCCCTTGCTCTCCCGCTTGCAAAACTCTTAGGACGTGTCTTTCTTTTGGCATTCGTAAAACATGTCGCAAGCATCTAACCCTGTGTTCCCTGTGTTTCTGTGTTATTTTGGGCCTCTTATACATCTCTGGTAGACGCCAGATTTCATGGCTTAGAAACATCAGACACTGATCAAGCTTGATTCAACATCTTTGTTTAGAGCCGCATTGGACAGCGACAGATTTGCCAGTGTAGTAGCTAACCTCCACTAAAGGAGACATCACCAGAAGAATAAGATCTCCATTAGCTCCTGGTTTGTTCCTCTGCGTCATTCCCCGTTAGCCTCCCTTTTATCACCAAAAACTTTTCACAAGATTTTCTTCTCCTAAATCTCGAGCATTTTCTCTCCTTTCTGATTCATTGTCCAAGTTTCGGGTTTCACATGTATACAACACCGGTGGACTCATTATTGCTTTATAGGTTTACGTTTTTAGACGTGTACCGTTAATGATTCTACCAGAGGTGTAACCAGGATGAACCTAAGGGGGTGTTACAACTACTTGATGGTCTCTGCGGGGAATGGTGTTAAGAGTATAGAGCTCAAAGTGCATCCAAATGGGGGGGCTTATAACCCCTAAACCCCCCAGGTTACGCCTATGGATCCTACTACTTTATTACCTTTCAACTATCGTTTATCTACTTATCTTTCTGTGTAAAATCTGTTCTATTTGTAACCGATACTCCACGATACTAAAAATTCTGTTACCTTGTCAAACGTATACTCTCTGTCTATCTATCTCTTTGTCTCCTATTCGTCCTTAGATTGACCCATTTATTTTCTTCTGCATTTCCCCCTCTTCTTCTTTAAATGCCATCTCCGCGACGGAGGTCGGCAATCATCATAGCTATTCGGACTTTAAAGACGGCTACCCTGAAAAGTTCATTTGATGTACAGCTGGTTCCTAAAAAAACTGATACGACTCTTAGCAAAATTTGATCATTTTGAGCAGTGTATGATTGGTCTGACATTATATTATATTTATTATGACAGACAAATAATAAAATAAACAAACAAACAGCCATTTTTGAGGTTGAAGTTATCTGACAAATTTTAAGATTTGGCAGTGACAGTGACAGTATGTAAATAATAAGTATTTGTCCTTCAAAATATAATAAATTAAATATAATTAAACTCATATTCATTATATCACACCTCATCAAAAGCTTTTTACAAGAACCTAGTCAGCGATTTTGATATGGCTTAGAGCCAGACTACATCAAGATCGCCTATAAATCGTGCTGGTAATTGCCTTGCAGCGAGACCAAAAACAAAAAGAAGAAGAATAAGAAAGTACACTGCTCAATTTTCTACAAAATACGCTTTAAGAGTCGTATCAGTTTTTTTTTGGAACCAGCTGTACATCCGTACCAGTCTCTCAGGTTGCGCAGCCGCGATATTCTGTATCTCCCTATGCTTCTTTTTCCTTGCATCTTTCCTGCACAATCAATTGGAGCAAGTTGTATCTCTCTCCACTTGTAATATGCCCGAGGTATTCTAATTTTCTTGTTTTGATGGTATTTAACCCATCAAGGACGGAGTTTTAAAAATTTTTTAAATTAGAATAATTTTAAACAAATTATTAAGTAAATTATTAGTAATGATTAAAACAAGAAATAATTATGTTTATTATCTATTTTTCTCAAAATAGTATGTTGCCATATGGCAACGCTAGTCTCCTGTAGGATCAAAAAATAAGCACATGCTAGAAAACATGAATTGTTTTTAATTAGTTACAAAAGTGAATATTAAATTAAAATCGTGTGTGAAAATTAACGTTGCTACTTATACATACTCCAACTTTCCATTTAGTACACATTGTGCACATGATGGATTTGCAGTTTTCAGCTGCACATCTCTTCTTTTTTCTATCAGGGGTGTTTGTTAAGGAATATCCTATATTGTCAAAACGCACGTCACCGGAAACTCTGCTAAAGTATCTACTGGAAATACTTAAATTTTGACGACCCCCTTGGTTTGCTGGATTCTGTACCCTTGACAAATGTTTTCATAATATCTCGCTTGAACTGAAGCTGCGTCATAGTATCCCTTTTTTTTAAATTCCAGACTGAAATTGACTGAACAGTCAATTAGCCAAGTAAAAAAGCACCACCACCGTTTTTTTTTTCTCACGGATTCCTATACGATATCTGGATATGTTTTGGTTCATAAGATCAGTGCCTCCCATTGCAGAATTATATTTCGCAATAACTTAAGGTCTGCCTATGTGTAAGTTCTTTTTATCGACCTGGGAATAGCGTTTTACTTCATTCACAGGTGAAACCCCATATGAGGTTGATGCGACGGTCACTATGGTGTTATCTGCCCACCTTGCCCACCTTTGGGTTACACCTTCCACAACCCAAGTAGGTTGTGGAAAAGGTTTGCTTGTTGCTTCAATATCGCCACGAACTCAAATGACTTTTGTCAAATCAACTTTTAAATATTCTTCATCCCCAACACTTTCAGAATCTATCTCCTCAAATGGACCATCTGTGCTCCCCAGTCGCTCTTTTTCTGTGTTATTCTTGTTAGAAAGAACAACCTCGGCCTGTGAGCGAAGTTGAACTTGTGACAAATTATCGACCACCGTCCACCACCATCTTCCTCGCCTGAGTCTTCAGCTGCCAGCTCACCCTCTGGAGGCTCAATGTAGATTTCGACCAATTCTATGTCATCATCGTACGTAATTTGTAATGCCTCTTTGAGTGTTAAGCCGTTTCTAAAAAAACAGTATATTATAAAAGTCGGTAATAGCGCGTCCTAGCGTTGCCATATGGCAACACTCATATTTGGGATATAATATGACAAATAAAAACTAAAAGATTTGGTCTCACAATATTGAGTATTTTTTAACACGTTATTTTGACTTTATATTTTATTAATATCAAACACGTATACGAATTTTTAGTATTATTATTTTACTTACGCAAATCTAACGTCAATCTTGAAGTAACAATTTCACAAACGCTCTCACAAACAACTGATTTGACAAATTAATTTTCGTTTTAGTGATGATACCCTAAATTAGACAAACAATCTAACAACGTTAACATAATAACTAGTAGCACCATCTCTGTTTTTCGGTCTCAACTTTTCGTGTAAGAATTAATATTTTAAACAGTGTTTTGCGTTGCCATATGGCAACGCCAGTCTTTGATGGGTTAAGATTTCAATTTCTTTATTCATCTGTCTCAGAACTAACTATGTACAGTCTATGTGTTTGTGACGTGTTCTGTCCACGATATTTTCAAAATTCTTCTGTAAAACCACTTCTTCTTCTTTTTCTTATAATAGGCATCTTGGCCTGTTAACCCATTGGCATCTTAACCGATTTTGAGCTTGTATTCGTAGCTATGATGTTGACTGGTCTCCCATTGGTGTTCCTATTGGTCTCTTGCCTGTTAGCTTCGAATATCTGGCTATACGGACTATTCTCCCGCTGTCCATTCTCGTCACATGCTGATTCCACTCTCGTCTTTTCTGTCTTCCCCATCGTACTATTTCTTGTATGTTACAGAGATCTCTTATTCTGTCGTTCGGTATTCTGTCTCTCGGTGTTTTCCCAGTTATTGACCTCAACGTTCTCATTTCTGAAGTTCTCAGTATCCTCTTGGTTTCTGCTGTGTCACATCTTGTTTCTATCGCGTACGTCATGATCGGTGTTACACATGATTTATATATGCGTACTTTCCCTTCCAGCTTCATATCTTTATTTCTCCCGATGACATCCCTCAGACATCCTGACACGTAATTGGCTTTATTTGCTTGCTTTCGGGCGCTCTCTTTAACATCTCCATAACTATATATTTCGAATTCCAGATATTTGAATCCACAGCTAGAATATGTACAACCACAGCTCGAATAATTCTAGTTTTTTCAACTCGATTCTAGATCCTACCCACTACTTTGCGCCGTGTAATTTGGGTTGCCTACTGCGAGCTTTTTACATGTCTTCTTAAATCATGTTTACATACATGTATACACGTTTGTACGTGTATACACTTTTCCGCATTCCAGACACTTATTAATTCTTTCCACACCGAACATTTCCGTTGTCAAGAAAATGAAATACCTACTCAAAAAGCAAACACAGAACTGTGAACAGTAGAAATGATTGAATCGAAAAATTTATCTAACAGCTTCACTGTTCAATTGGTAATTATACAATGAGTTTACATTCTACCACATCCAATATAGTCCTGTCGCCAGGGGGGGTACCACGGCCTCCTGTAGTCAGATGGACTTACCCAAGTTTTTTTATGTATTTTGACCCGTAGAACACGAATTTTTTGGGTAACAGTTGATCCGGATGTCGATAAGATTGTTATAAACAAAGAAGTTGAGGAATTACATAACAGCGATTTCTCGCAAAACAAAACATGTTTTTGTATTTTTTGGGCCATTCTAACCAAAAAGTGTTCCTACAAATTTTTTCGTAGGATGCATAGTTTTCGAGATAAACGCGGTGGAACTTTCAAAAAATCGAAAAATTGCAATTTTTGTACCCGAATAACTTTTGATTAAAAAATAAAATAGCAATTCTGCTTACCGCATTTGAAAGTTCAAGTCAAAGTATATCGGTTTTAGTTATTTGCATTGCTAAAAATTTATTATTTTATTGTTAAACAAAAGTATAAACACCTAGTGCTGGAGTGATGTTTTCAATGATTTCTCATTTAAAATCGAACGAGTAGGTAGAGTAGGTACAAGTGCAAGCGAGGCTATTTCTACGTAGCATGCATGTAAACGCATGTATTAGGCACGGGAAACACTATGTGTTTATAGCTTTTTTTAGCAATAAACACATACATTTTTAGCAATGTATATATTCGAAACCGATAGAATTTGACTTGAACTTTCAAATGCGGTAAGCAGAATTGCTATTTTATTTTTTAATCAAAAGTTTTTCGGGTTCAAAAATTGCAATTTTTCGATTTTTTGAAAGTTCAACCGCGTTTATCTCGAAAACTATGCATCCTACGAAAAAACTTGTAGGAACATTTTTTGGTTAGAATGGCCCAAAAAATACAAAAACATGTTTTGTTTTGCGAGAAACCGCTGTTATGTAATTCCTCAACTTCTTTGTTTATAACAATCTTATCGACATCCGGATCAACTGTTACCCAAAAAATTCGTGTTCTACGGGCCAAAATACATAATAAAAACTTGGGTAAGTCCATCTGAATACAGGAGGCCGTTGTACCCCCCCTGGCGACAGGACTAATACTATTTTAATATTAATATCATGTAACTGCGGTAAATATCGATTTTTATTATCACTAAATAGTCTTTTCAGCGTTTTTCTAAAACAATTTTAACGGTCACATATGATCATTCACACAGACATAATTAGCATAAGCAAATCACATAAATGATTAATTGAATGCGCTTCGCAATTAAAATCTAGAGTTTAAACAACTAATTAAATTTCGTCAGCCCTAGCTTTTCACTGACCTTCAAGTGACTTTACATCAATTGATTTTGAATTTTGAGTCTATACTTTCCCAAATTTAATAAAATTTGTGATTTTTTATATTATCTAATCGTTGATTTATTTAAGTCAAGCATAGCCACAGATCAATCTTTATAGTAAAAACTTTTCAGTTTCATTTTTAAGTATTTACTACATCTAAAAAGGTATTACCTACATAATTTAATTTATTCATGCCTTACAATGTGAATTTTTAAAGTGGTTAGGTAATGTAGCAAAATTTTATTATTTATAAAATTTTTTCATACAGCATGACTTGCTCGAAAACCATTTAGATACCTTTTCTTTGTAATATCTATAAATTAATAATTTTCCCATTTCTATTTTATTCCAATTTCTATTTGTATGTAATATTTTTTAAATAACTCAAAGGCCCATTTCGCCGATTCAAGTTTATATAGGCAACCCAAATTACACGGCTCAAAGTAGTGGGTCAGGATTTAGACATAATCGTTTTTCATTGATGCCGCATTCCAGGTCCAAGCTTTTATTCCATAAACAAAGTCGAGAAAACCTAGCATAGCACCTAGCCAATCTAACTACTACAGCTCTCGATTTATAGTTAGGCAGTATTTTCTAGCTTCTTCAAAGTTTATAAACAGTTTTTGAAGTTTTATTCTTGAACTTGTCAGAAATACCAAGTAATCATCAAAACCAATACATACACTGTTTTCTTTTGTTCAGAATCGTGCAGCTTGTCTGGGCCTTGACTCCTCGTATTATTTTTTCTAGTACCAGGTCGAATAATGAAGAGCATATTATGCAACCTAGATTTGTTCGGTTGTTATTATTTCCTGTCTGAAACCATAGGCGTAACCAGGGGGGGTTTTGGGGGTTATAACCCCCCCCCCCCCCATTGGGATGCACTTTGAGCTCTATACGCTTAACACCATAGCCCTCAGAGACCTTCCAGTAGTTGTAACCCCCCTTTCAGTTAGTTGTAACCCCCCCTTAGGATCATCCTGGTTACGCCTATGTCTGAAACCAGTGTATCAAACTACACTCACCGTCACAAAATTGCACTACTCAAAATTTTTGATTAAGTTTGATAATTTATAACTTTATTATTTGTACTCCGATCTTCAAGATTCTTGCACCAGTTTTTAGCTACATGTATTGATATCATCTGGTATTATTCCGGTAACACAAACATTTTGCTAGCATTGCATTATATGGGGATGAATGGAAGTGTTGTATTTCCTCCTAACTTTAAAACATTCTGTGGAAAAATGGAAGGGCTGGTTTTGTTTCTTAGTCCTGTCATATTATCCCGGAGGCATCACTAAAATTTTGTTTTTTGAATTATCCGAATATCTCTTTTCTTGTAAGAGCTGTACCATTTTTTGTAAATAAAAACACTGATTGACTCATAAAATAGAGGTTGGATTGATAAGATTAAAATTGCCCGCATGCAGCCCAATCTCAATCCTATTGAGTATTTATGGGATGAATTAAAAAAAAGTTATTCGTCGTCATCCTAGGCCTCCAGAAAATTTGGTACAGTTATGGCCCTGGTAGAGGAATATCGAGCTGTTCCCAGGCAAGGAAAACACATCTTTATTCGATGCCAAACAGATTGCGAGCAGTCGTTGCTGCAAGAGGTGGACATACCCGCTATTGAATTGTTTGGATTTGTTGTTAATTTTGTTTTGTTTTGTTAATTTTAGTGAGTTTGATGTTTTTAATTAAAAAAACCTTTAAAGCAGTGTTTTTGTTTACAGCTCTTACAAGAAAATTAATTAAGAAAAATAATTCAAAAAAACAAAACCTTAGTGATACTTCCAGGATAATACAAAAGGAGTATGAAACAAAATCAGCCCTCAAAATTTTTAAACAGAGTTTTTTAAAGTTAAGAGAAAATACAACGCTTCCATTCACCCCCGTATAATGCCATCTAAGCAAAAAATGTTTGTTACCAGAATAATAAAAAACGACATCAATACATGTACATACCTACAAACTGATGCAAGAATCTTGAAAATCAGAGTACAAATAATAAAGTTATAGATTGTCAAACTTAATCAAAAATTTTGGATGGCGGAATTTTGTGCCAGTGAGTGTATTATCCCAGTTTCGTATATTTTTATTGTTTTCGTATTGTACTTCTTATAATTTTTGCTAATTTTACTATTATCTGTAGAGTCTAAGGGTGCGATTTTTCCATAAGTACCTATCACTGTCTAAGAGTGCGATTTTTCTGTAATTTTAATATACAGTTTTATCACCTTTCTTGTGATTTGTTTCTCGTTTCATTTTTTCGTTTCTCAATATTTTTATAATGAGTCGAGCCAGGACCTATTTTACCACTAGGCCAATGAGGTACCTGCCTCGGGCCCGCATTTGGAAGGGGCCCGGAAAGATCACTAAAATTTTGTGATATTTGTGATATTTTAATTACGCAACTATCTATACGAAAAGATGCTTGTAATTCTGTAAACGATATTTTTAACAACTTGTTCACAGATAATAGTGAAATAGTAAACTTGTAAACTATTACCGAATATTATGAGAACGATATCGATGTTGATGGTTTAGTGGAAGAAGTGTCACATTTTAAATCACATCAAATTAAATCTCATAAAATCTGCGCAAAGTATGATGACCTTTTTGATTGAAATTAACATCATATCGACGTTTACAAATGTAGAAACGTTGCTTACACCCATTAACAATAGCAACGCTTCAGGTGAAAGATAATATTAATAAATTCTCTAACTGTCGTCTTTGGCTATTTTATATATATACCGGGCAGTATCGTCGCCCCCGCTAGCGAAATTATTCCGATTCGATTTTTTTGCACAAACTTCCTCAAAAAGAGGTCCTTATAACATATCCACAGGGTGCCGGGCGGTGCCGTGGTCGAAAAATTGTTTAAACAATTTTTTTTAAACAAATTCACAAAAATAATTTTTTCATTTCGAACAAAAATTTTTTAGATAAATTGGCTTATTCTGAGCAAAAAAGGTATCTTGTCATTTTTTTCTAAAATTGATTGGTGTCGAGTTATATGCGATTAAAAATTTGAAAAATGCGAAAATGGCCATTTTCAAGGCTTAATAACTCGATTAAACATTATTCTTATGAAATTCAAAAAGTCACCATATCAAGGTTCAAATCCCTTCTTCAAGGTCCTGAAGAGATTTTTGTCATTATTTCATTAGAAAGCTGTTATTTTTAATTATTAACAATTAGCGCTATAGTCCAGGATGTATCGTCGCCCCCGTTAGTGAAATTATTCCGATTCCATTTTTTTGCAGAAACTTACTCAAAACGAGGTCCTTATAACATATCCACAGGGTTCCGGGCGGTGACGTGGTCGAAAAATTGTTTAAACAATTTTTTTTAAACAAATTCACAAAAATAATTTTTTTACTTCGAACAATTTTTTTTTAGATAATTTGGGACATTCTGAGTAAAAAATGTCTCTTGTGATTTTTTTCTAAAATTGATTGTTGTCGAATTATACGCGATTTATAATTTGAAAAATGCGAAAATGGCCATATAATTCGACAACAATCAATTTTAGAGAAAAATCACAAGAGACCTTTTTTGCTCAGAATAACTCAAATTATCTAAAAAAATCGTTCGCAATAAAAAAAATATTTTTGTGAATTTGTTTAAAAAAAATTGTTTTAACAATTTTTCGACCACGGCACCGGCCGGCACCCTGTGGATATATTATAAGGACCTCTTTTTTAGTAAGTTTGTGCAAAAAAAATCGAATCGGAATAATTTCGCTAGCGGGGGCGACGATACTGCTCGGTCTAATACAGAAAATGACATATTACAAAACATTGATACAAAGAGTAGGATAGCCGTGGATGCTAAATTTGCAGTTACAAAAGCAGGACCTATTACGTTTTAAAGATTAGGTTCTAAAACCAAAAAAAGTTAAGTTTTTCATTTTAGTGGGGTCTTCCAATGGGTCTTCCATTGTTTTATTTAATTTTCCAAAAATCATTTTTTCCGATTATAGCGCCATCTGTCCATAATTCGAAAAAATGTGTCCAATAAAACTTACTTATTTCTACGTAAGGACCTAGGGATATTTAGGAGGCTCTTATTTCAGATTTTAAAATATCTCCTCACCCCACCTTCGGGTTTTGGTGTCAATCGATAGATTTTTGAAAAATATTAAACACATTTTTCACAAAAATATTAAACACAGATTTTTCATTTTTTTGATCTGATGTTTATTTCCTTTCATTTCGTTTATATTTAGGGGCCCGAAAATTGTGTAGTGCCTCGGGCCTGATTTGAAGTAAAATAGGCTCTGAGTCGAGCTTTTTTACTGCAATATATTATTATCTCCTCCTACTTTTAATGTTTCTGTTGGCACCTATTCTATTTTATTAGTTGGAGCTCTAAAATATCTTCTATCCATACAAACAGAATAGATGGTTCATGTTTCTGAAGCGTAAGTTTGTTTTATTTATTTATTCACTGCTTATTTACAATCTACTTCAGTAATGTAATAAGTAAATATGATATAAGTCCTTGGCTTGTGGCAGGTGTCGTCCGTTGACGACTCCGAGGGTTGAATAATTCGTCTATGAGATGGTTTGGATGGTTTGTGCTGCGATTTATGTATATTCTGGAGTGGTCAGCGATCACATCATTGATCAAAGGAATGTTGAGGTCTGCATGAAGGGTTTGGTTTGACACGTACCATGGGGCTTTAGCTAGAATGTCTGTAGTATTTTGGTGTTAGATAGTTTGCTACATCTTGATTCTGTATGTATACACTGGTTTTATAGATGGTCATTTATTGTTTTATAGATGGTCAGTTTATATCTCTAATGAAAGTTGCAATTTTCGGTTCATTATCCACTCATATTTTTAACATTTAGTCCGAGGTTTGGCTACAATATGTGATTTCTAAGTAAGTTTTTCGTCTAGATTCTAGATGAAGGCCCAGGTACTCCTGTTTTAATTGGTATAGGTGAATTATTTAGGTGTAGTTGTGGGCATCCAATTCTTCAACTTGTAAAATTTACTTGACAAGATTTGTTTGTGTTGACGATTATTTTTCAGCACCTATGCCAATCTTCCAGTTCATTGAGATGATTTTGCAATTTGTTAAACGCTAATGTTTCGTTGATGTCTGATGATAGTATACCAGTGACCAGTGTCATCCGCTTGAAGCGTAAGTAGCGATAGAAAGGACAAAAAAGATTTTGTAATTCGCTTACTCCATAAATCTTTCTGAGGGATTAAGGCAGAGGCTTACTCTTATCCTATCCAATTATTATTGATAATAAAGTATAGTTTGGTCAGTTGTACCGCCTCTAATCGGCTTAATCTAATGGTGAATAGACTGTTTTCAATAGCCACTAGACTAATATTATTTATGAATACCAGTTTTATGGACTTCAAAATGCGATTTCGAAAAATTTTAATTACAACTAATGCCCTAATTATAAGGCATAATTTTAAGTTTTTTGTAATGTCAGTATTATGCCATATTTTTGCAAGTTTTTCTGTTGCCGATCTAGCCATTGTAATGCGTCAATTTAATAATCATGTATCCAGTAAAGAAAGATTGGCACATTTGTTTGTTTGTTTTTTAATATAGAAAACGCTATATTTACATTATTTCTAAGCCAAGATTATAGTTATTAACATCGTCTATTGCATTACCATCTATCACTAATAGGAGTAAACAACAGCAATATTGATTTACGTGATTATCTGCTTGTAGAAAGTAATTCTAAAATGCCAACTGAAAATGAAAATTGTATACAATATGGTACACTATTATCACGATTTTGATTAGTTATATAACAAGGATTTATCTATTAGAGTTCATTAAATTTAAAGTAACATCGTGTTTTTTTTTAATTTATTATTAGTCCATTCACTCACGGTAAAATATTGCAAAACATCCGAATTTTAAATAACCGCTTGAACTGACATAAAATTTGGCAAACACATAGCTAACATGTCAAAGAAAAAAGTGATGTAACACTCCTATGGGTGAAAAAACATACGTTCAAAATAAGTCCGCAAGTGGATAAACTGACCAATTCTTAGCAACTTTTGATGCATACCTATAGTGTTTTCACTAAGTTAATATTTTATAGTTATTTCCGAGTGAATATGTTGATTTTTTTACAAAAAAAAAAACACGCTTTTAGACGATTTTTCGCAAATAACTCAGAAAGTAAGTATTTATCGAAAATAATATTATATAACCCATAAATAATGAAAAAATGGGGTATGTACGAAGTCTGTAGACACAGTAGAAGCGGAGTTGTAGCTAATGAAAAGTAGTTTCTTATTCATCAAATTCCAAATCGAATATTTCAACTTGAAATAGCCAAAAAATGAAGCACTTTTCGAAGAAAGCTCATTACTCATTACAACTGTTTTAAATTGTTTTAAACAAGCTTTATTTTTGTTTTTTGGAAAAGTTTCTATCATCAAAAGTAAGCAAGTTACGTTCGGAACAAAGTTGCTCTCTTTTTTTTTTGTAAAAAAAAATTATGAAAATCATCCCCTAATTAGCATTCCAAATGAAATTAATCGTTACCGCTTAGCAAGTTGCTTTACTTATAGATATAATATTGTTTATATAATCTGTGTTTCATCGGTTCAAAGTGATTAGTTTTGATAGGACTGTAGTTGAATGGGTTGAACGAGTCACTAATCACCAGTGTCTGCAAATTTTGAATAGCCTTGTCTTAACCAATTTTTGTTTTACAGAAAAACAAAGAATTCAAAATATTCAGAAAACCATAACCTTCATTTTTTTCCTGTTTGAGATTTTTGGTATAACTAATATTTTGTTTTTGAATATTTTTTAAGTTGTTTTGAAAAACATGCATTTTTTTCTAAATTAAAAAAATACTTTAAAAGAGTTATGATAAGTTTCTCCCAAAAAGTGCTTCATTTTTTGGTTATTTCATTTTGAAATTTTAGATTTGGAATTTGACGAATAAGAATCTACTTTTTATTAGCTAGGACTCTGCTTCTGCTGTGTCTACAGACTTTGTACATACACCATTATTTTATAAGCTATATTTTTGATAAGAGTACATATATTATTTTCGATAAAATACTTACTTTTTGATTTATTTGCGAAAAACCGTCTAATAACGTTATTTTTTTGTGTTGAAAAATTAACATCAATCGAAAATAACTCGAAAAGTATTATTGATTCAGTAAAAAGAACTCTATACCTAGATCAAAAGTTTCTCAAAAGTAGTCAGTTTATCCAGTTCCGGACTTATTGTTAACGTGTGTTTTTCACACCCGAGAAGGTGAGTTTCCCACCCCCAGGGCAAAACCATACATCTACATAATATCTCTTTTTTTTTTCGTTGACATGTTAGCTATGTGCAATGTGCTGTGCATGCCTTTCATGTAAATACACGTGGTTCTTTAAAATTCAGAGCAAAAACCGTGAGTAAATGGACTATATTGTGCGTGCTCTCTATTAATTCGATAGTTGAAGGCATTGAATCTAGATGTAAGCTCATTTTAGAAACGAAAATAAAATGCGTATTAATTAGAAGCAAAAATAAACTAGAGCAAGGATAAGGTTAGTAGCAAAAATATTTTTTTATATCAGATTAAACCACGGGTCAAATTATATTAGATAATCCCAAATCAGTTGTCTTGTTTCTCCTAGAACGATTATGTTCTTTAGCCACTTGTGTAAAGTTTCAGCTTTCATTACTCTTTAATCCAGTTAAAATCAGTGCCGGTTTATCCACTGGGCGCTTGGGGCGGGCGCCCAGGGGCCCGGGCCCCGGAGGGGTCCGTTTCTTTTAATTATAAAAAAATAAAGTAGCTAAATAATTTACATATTCTCCTAAAAAATCTCATACGCAGATACGCCAATACACTGCAAACGCCTTTGTTCTATTGTTACATCTCTTCACGCCTATACACAGTGCCGTAGCCTAGCCCCACAGGGGCCCCGTGTCAATGTTTTTGGCGGGGCCCCGTGTCAATGTTTTTGGCGGGGCCCTTTTCCAAAAACTACAGAAAGTTGTCAGATTTCGCCATGTCATTGATTAAAAACTACCCAGGTAGTGGGTAAAAACTGTGTAGGTTATTAATCAATGACCATGTCTCGAATTGTATCCAAAATAATCGCACAAACGGAGTTTTTTTTAGTTTCTAATAATTTCTTTTTGAATTCTGGGGCTTAAATAAAAATTTATCTCACTTTTCGGCTTTAAAATAAGTTCTTTTAAAATAGGAACAAAATAAGTCCTTTTAAAATAGTTAAAGGACAGACAAAAATAGATATACATAAATCTAATTTATAGATAAAGAATAGATTATTCTTGAAAATGCCAATACCCAAACAATAGATATACACTCTTTCAAACATTCAAAAGTTAAGTTACAAAAATTGCAATTTGGCATTATACAATGGCCTCTAAGCGACTGCGACCGCTTGCGATTTGTAGTCGCAGCGACAAAAAAATCGCTGTCGCAGAAAATCCAGAGTCTAGAAAATTAGTCGCTGTTTTCAGAATCGCAAATTGAATGCTACAAGAATGTAACATCAACTTTTAGATGTTTTTTTAATCTAGAGATAAAGAAGAAGTCAAGACGTCAATTAATACTTTATGCGAGGAACATAAAAACGATGTTGATGAAACCAAAGAGAACTTGCAGAATGAAATTACCCATTTTGTAACGTTATGCCAAAAATTGAATAAACATAATACAATTTATGAAAAATTTGATTCTTCTAGGATGTAAAAGCAACTTTTCCCAATATTTTAACTTTACTGTAAATTTATTTGACGATACCAATTTCTAATGCCTCAGGGGAGCTGTCTTTTTCGGCTTTAAAAAGAATAAAAACATATTTAAGGTCAAATTTAGATTAAGAAAATCTAGACGCATTATCACTATTGTATATTATAGAGAATGAAGAATTAGAGAAACTAAATTGTGATAATATTATATGGCAGTTTGCGCATGCCAAGTCAAGAAAAAAATTGATCTAATTTTTGTCTTTATGCATTTTTTAGAATATGTTTTTTTGCTTGTTATGTGTTGTTTTGTGGAACTTTCTGTTTTTTATTTATGTTTTTAAATGTATTTTTTGGATTATTTTTTACGTTTGCTATTCTTCTTGCTTGTTTAAAAAATATTTTATGGATTTTACAATAAACCTTTATAGTTAATGCACGTGTTTTCTTGTTAAAAAAACTGACAACGAATAGCAATGAAGGGGGCCCCTAAACCTCCAGCGCCCAGGGCCTGAAGTTAGGTTAAACCGGTACTGGTTAAAATCCAGATAAAATTGCAGGAAGCACCAAAAATTAGCGTTTAATTATTGAGAGGTTTAATTTGGCACGTATGCTTTTGCCTAGGTTGACTATTGCATTTAGTTTACTATAAAAATAGTACAATTTTGTCTAATTTTTTGTATTTTTATTTCAGAATGGAAAACATGTTAGATACCAACAGAGAATTACCAGATCACTTCCTATCAGAAATTTATAAATGGGCATTAGAATGTAAGTCATATTTATGTCCCATTTTTTTTTAAATTAGCCAGTTCTATAAAATTAAGACAAAATGCATTGAATTGGTGTCAATATTTCTATTGTTTTCAATAGAAATGCCTTCCGGAGTGCCTTCATTATCAACCATCATTTATCTAGATACTTTTGAAGTTGATATTTATTTTTAAGTAGGTACTTCAAACATGTATTGATACAGGGGATAGATTGATGCAGTACAGCAGCTAAGACAAAGACCTAGTCATAACGAATACTTAGTACACATTACCACCCAGAAGGCTTTACACATGGTGATCGCCTTTAAATGGAGATCAAGGCATGATAAAGTATCAAATATATTACTTATGTGACCATAATTAATAGAAGGTACAGGAATGCCATTATTAAGGTTTCTGCAATACTAACCGAAAATAATGACTACACTGCAGAAATCAAAGTCAGAATCGAGAAAGCACGTTCTAATTTTATGAAAATGAAAAAGGTCCTATGTAGTAAAGATTTAACATTAGCTCTTAAAGTACGCCTAACAAAATGCTACGTATATAGTGTACTATACTATGGACTGGAATCATGGACGTTAAATGTAGAGACAATGAGACGACTTAACGCCTTTGAAATGTGGACGTATAGAAGAATTATGAGGGTTTCCTGGGTAGATAGAGTTACGAACAATGAAGTACTGAGAAGAATAGGTAAAGAGAAGGAAGTTGAACTGACAATTAAAGAAAGAAAACTACAGTACCTCGGACATGTGATACGGGGCGAGAAGTATGGCATCCTGCGACTCATAATGCAGGGAAAGATAGATGGCAGAAGAAGCATCGGCAGAAGACGAATTTCATGGCTGAAGAACCTGAGAGAATGGTTTGGATGCAGCTCAAAACAACTATTTAGAGCTACTGCCTCAAAAATTAAAATAGCTATGATGATTGCCAACCTCCGTAGCGGAGATGGCACCTGAAGAAGAAGAATACTGCAGCAGACATAGGATCCAACCACAATACTTTAGTTCACAAAAGATTGAAGATAACAACAATACAAGAGAAGCATTATACAGAAGAAATAAACAATAAGTTGTCAGATAGGGCAAATGTTAGATTAATAAAGTTAAGTATTTTAGATCGAATAGTAATGTTAACGTCAAATTCAAAATTATTTAAAAATATGCTCTAATAATGCATAAGCTTCTAATTTTTCATCGTTTTTTTAGATAGCAATAAAATTTTCGTTAAAAATTTCATTACTTGTCGGAAAGCTCGAAGCAAAGCCATAACAGCATCATGTCTGGATGACCACCGGGTTTCACATAATCTTTTAAGTGTTGGCGATGAATCCAAAGTAATAATAGTACATAGTACATCCCGTATTTTAATACTTGCACTAAAAAAACATATAATCTCTTAATTATATCGTAAAAAACAACTCCTGTACACCAGCAACGGCATCACTCAACATTAGGTTCAGCTTATTCAGATTATGGAATGCACAATGAACATAGCAATCTGTTTTTTCAATGTCAGTTATGCGCCTTTGTACGCCTGAATATACACCACTCATAACACTTGTCCCATCATAACCCTTTCCTCTGCAGTTGTGTACCGAAAGATGCTTTAACTTGTATAAGTTTTAAAATTTTATTTACAAGACCTTTGCACTTTGGTCTAACATGCGAATAAATCCCAAAAAACTTTCAACAACTTCTGCTTTGGAAGGTAAATTATTTTAATCGCAAGTTATTTTTACGTACCGGAAAATAAAACTAATAATAGGGGAGGAAAGGTTTCGAGGAAAGTATGATAAATTTGAAGTTTCTCGTGCGATATGGGGACTTATTGGGTTGTGAAGATTAGGTCCTAAAACCAAAAAAAGTTTAGTAAAGTTTTGCATTTAAGTGGGGACTTTCCATTTTTTAATTTAATTTTCCATTTACAACAATCGTTTTTTCCGATTAGATGTCTCGAATAAGAGATACTTATTTTTACGTAAGGAATCCAAAATCTGCAATAAAAAATGGGGGCTCCTATTTAATATTTTAAAGTAACCCCCATCCCATCTCCGTGGGGGTCATGTTTGGCGTCATTCGATAGATTTTTCAAAACTATTGAATACGTATATTTTGTAGTTTTTTGATCTGACGTTTATTTCTCGAAATATTCGCTTTTTTCTTGTGAAACTTTGTGGCTCACCCATTTCCTTACGCCCCGCTCAAACCGTCAGATTTTTTAAATATACACTGTAACAGTGTTAAATATACACTGTAACATGCAGAACAGTTCTGCATGTTCTTAACTTACCTTATCTTAATCTGACGATTTAGAGTTTTTTTAAGGATAGAATTTTTTCGCGCCCCCTTAACGAACTTCCCTGTATTAAGATCTTATAAGGAAGTGGTACATTTATAGGGAACAAGGTTTCTCCCCATGTCATATTCTGATGCGCTGGAGTAACTGCAAAAATCCCCGCTTGGGCTCCCCTACCTGATAATGTTTTAAAATATCTTGAGTGGTATCAAGTTTGAGTGGTATCAGTTTCTTGAGCCAGCAAATTTATAACTTCGTTTTGTATTTGGGGGCTCAAGTAATTTGTTTTAAGTTATTGTTTTTATTGATTAATTTAGCTAAAACAGAATCATATTTAGCTAGTAAAAGAACCACCGACAAAAAAATTACTTTTTTGGGATTCACTTTCATCTAAACTACCAATATGTCCATCATCATCGTCATATATCATACATCTCCAAGTGGAGCAAAGGGCACCTTGCGGTGTTTCAAGTAGCATGAGGAATGATGGTGAGGTTGCTAGTCCCACGCATCATCTGTTGAGTTCCGTCCAATTTTGTTTACTAGTTTTCTCCATTCTCTTCTGTTTTTTGCTATGTTTTTTGCATGGTTCCATGTTAAATTATTTTCTTTGAGTTCTTTCTCTATTGTTCTTTTCCACATATAAGATGGTCTACCCATTCTTCTTTTGCCTTGAGCATTGTAATGTAGAGCTTGTCTAGCAATAATTGTTGCTGGTTTTCGTAAAGTGTGTCCTATCCACTTCCATTTCCGTTTTTTTATTGTATGTTCTATCCTTTCTTCATTTGTTATTCTCCACAATTCGTCATTAGTAATTTTGTTTGGCCAAAATATTCTCAGTATAATACGTAGGCACCTGTTAATGAAGGATTGTATTTTCTGAAAGAATTTTTTATGGTGTTTCCATGTTTCTGCTCCATATAACAGGACAGACTTTACATTAGTTTCAAATAATCGTAACTTTGTTCTTCTGCTGATGTTTGTCGAGGCCCATATCTTGCGCAAAGAGTTGAAAGCGTTTTGTGCGAAGTTTATTCTTTGTGTTATGTCCTTTTCTGTGCCTCCTGTTGTGTTTAGCAGACTGCCCAAATAACAGAAATCTTTTACTTCTTCTATATTTGTTTCCCTTCCAAATATATATTGTTTCCGTTCGTTTCCCCATTTGATAGTATTTTCGTTTTTTCGGATTTATTTTTAAGCCGGTTGTTTTTGCTATGTTGTTCAATCTGGTGATTTTGTTTTGCATGTGTTGTCTGTTTGATATTATAAGACATATGTCGTCAGCGAACTCTAGATCCTCTAGTTTTGTAAATGGTGACCATTGTATACCTGTTTTTTTATCTTCAGTTTGTTTCATTATCCAATCTATGACTATTATAAACAATGTCGGTGACAAGACACAGCCCTGTCTTACTCCTTTTTTGATGCTTATTTGTTGGGATAGTTCCCCTTCATGTTCAACTCTGGCAAAACATTCGTCGTAGAAAAGCCTTATTACTCTTATATATTCGTCTGGTATTCCATAGAGTTTTAATATCCTCCACATCATATTACGATTTATTGAATCAAACGCTTTTTCGAAGTCTACAAAGTTGATATAAACTTCCTGATTCATTTCTGCTGATTGTTCCAGGATGATTCTTAGGGTATTTATATGGTCAATACAGGAACTGTTCGGTCTGAATCCTATTTGGTTAATTCTTAATTTTTCATTTATGGGATCTTTAATTCTCTCCAATATTATTCTGGCCATTATTTTGGTAGCTACAGTGAGCTACCAATATGTCCAATAAACTCTAAATTGCACCCGGAAAGAGTAAGAGTTACGTCAATTGCCTGCTTCGTTACTTCCTTACAAATTCCTTATTTTGATGCTTATTAGGGAAATATATTTTAATCCCCTTTAAAAAAAGTAGAAGTATTAAGCTTGAAGGCTTTAAGGGGCCCCTCCTAACGTCGGGGCCCCCGCCTTGCGCGCCTGTCAGCTACGCCACTGCTCGTTTTGCGATACTTACACATACAAAGATCATCCCGTAATATAAAGATCATACTCGTCATAATATAATTAGGTATATATCCCGTTTATAGCGTAACCTGCCTTTGGGTTCCCGTTCGCCAAGCCTGTCTATTCTGCCAGTCTTCTTCAGATAGATTTCTTGCTGACATTGCTTTTCAAATTCCTTACATCCATATTGTTGATGGTTGCCTTTGTTTGCTTTTCTCTGGTGCTACCCACTCCAAAATTGTTTTTGGTAGTCGTTCTTCCCCATACGTCTAACATGACCGTACCATATTAGTTGATAATTATTGATCTTTGTACTTTAATTTGATTTCTTTTGTCCTCATTTGTCACATGTTCTAATCTAGACTTTCCCTCTGCTCTCCTCCAAAAATACATTTCAACTGTCAAACCTTTAAGTTTTTGTGATAACTGCCACACTTCTGAGTTATAGGCGATTACTGGTTTCAATATGGTAGATATTATATTTTTTTTTGTTTACGGTCTTATATTTTTTTGCCATAGTTACTGAATGTACTGAATTCAATGCATCTATAACTTGTTTCTCTTTGGTGATTCTTTCTTTTATGGCTTCATCACTTCTCCGTGTCTTCAGTCATATTCTCATCATATAATCATAAAAAAATCATATAGTCATCCTATAATTACGAATCCGATTATTTTTATTAGAATGTCTTTTAGACTATCTACCTATTATATAATACGGGTATTAAAATTTAGATTGAATTTAATAATTTAAACATTCGAAACGATTTAAGAATTTCTACGCAATGCTATTATTTTCTATACTGTAACCTAAAAACCTGGTAACATAGCTGGTGACTTGTTTCATTTATCTGATTAAATAATTCATAAATATTTAGGATTGCATTTGACAATTTATATTACATAATAATTAGCATACAAGGAAATTAACATAAATTAGTAAACATAAATGCTAAGTCCCAATACTTAATACTCCATTTACTCACTAGACAAAACGAAAACGGCGGGTTCTTTGGAGAAAATATTTCCATGAGATTTTTTTGCATAATCACATTCGTGAGACATTCCAGAATAAGATTCAAGAAGTCGCTCACGCGAAAAGTGGTCCAAATGTTTTTTAACAATTTTTTTAACAATACCAAGGCTTACTCGGTCAAAAGTTATTACTATGAAAGTCAGAATGTGACTAAATCAAAGTTTAAAGCCCCCCTACAAGATACTGAAGAAATTTTTGTCATTATTTGATTACTAAGCTGCTATTTTTAAGTAATAATAATGAGCGCCATGCACGTATTAGGCGGCAGTCCATGATGAGTGCGAAAGAGATGCCATTCAGGCAGTCCAATGGCGCATCTCACTCGTACTAACATTTACAGCCGCTTCAATACGATCTTACCGCTCATTATTAATAATTAAAAATTACATCTTAGTAATAAATTAATGACACAAATTTCTTCAAGATCATGTAGGGGGGCTTTAAATTTGATTTAGTCACTTTCTGACTTTCATAATAATAATTTTTAACCGAATTATTAAGATGAAGTCTTAAAAAGTCTTTCGCGTTTTTAAAATTTTAAATTGCTTATAACTCGAACACGATCAACTTTATAGAGAAAAATTATAAAAGATCTTTTTTGTCCGGAATGGTCCGAAAAATCTAAAAAAAAATGGCTGGGCCGAAAATATTGATTTTTGCAATTTGATTAAAAAAATTGTTAAAAAAAATTTGGACCACTTTTCGCGTGGGCGACTTCTTGAACCTTGGATTGACATGAAAGGCATGCCAAAGAAAAAAAATGATATTGTGCCGATGTGCACTTTTGCTCTGGGGGTGAGTAGGTATCACCTATTCTCGGTGGTGAAAAAACATGCGTTCAAAATAAGTCCGGTAGTGGATAAAGTGACTAATTTAAGACAACATTTGTTCTATAGAGCTTTTACACGAAGTCAATACTTTTTGAGTTATTTGCGAGTTAGTATGTTCATTTTTCAAAATAAAAACACGTTATTACGTTTTTAGATGGTTTTGAGCAAATAACTCACAAAGTAAGTATTTTTTCGATTATTTTTTAATTATTTTAATTACCAATCATTTAGTAAGATTATTACGTGTTTAATTATGTCCAATCAGATTATTATTATACTGGGAATAATCTACTTACAATATTATACTAATAGTAATAATTTTGAAGTATTTTGTTTCTGTTTAATTAGAATGAGTTTTATAGTTTTGACAACTGTCACGTTTAAGTAAATTAACTAAAATAAACTTTTAGTTCTACATCTAATTTCAAATTGTCACGAGAGAAATTCAAATCGGCCATTTTAAGCGCTCGAGTGTAATTCGGAAAGATTATTTTATGAATAACACTGTATTTATAAATAATTTTAACTAATATTTTATTGATACCTTTTTAATTGTAAAGTATATTGACAATATTGATAATATCACTGAATGTATATTTACAAAGACTAGAATTTTGTATTAGTATTAAAAAATAATCTTGCGAATATCACACGATAATAAGAATAAATAAGAAAAAATTGCTAAAGTTTTTCTCAAACTTGTTGCCAAGCGGCAATAGTCACTCGATCCCTGCGGGCTCTCGTGTCTCTTGCCAGGCAACAAGTTATCGAAAAACTGTTACATTATTTTCAATTTATTCGGGCACTCTTGTGACATTAATGTTGAAAATAATATTCTTAGCAAGAATATATCTTATAAAAATAATGAAAACATTGGTATATGTATAAGTCTATAAGCCTAGTAGAAGCAGAGTTATAGCTAATGAAAATTAGATTCTTCTTCGTCAAATTCCAAATCGAAATTTCAACGTAAAATAACCAAAAAATTAAGCATTTCTCAGGGAAAGCTCGTCACAACTTTTTTTTTAAATCGTTTAAAAAACTTTATTTTTGTTTAAAAAAAGTTTCTAGCATCAAAAGTAACCAAGTTACGCTAAAAATAAAGTTGGTCCCTTTTTTGGTAAAAAAAATTGTGAAAATTGCCCCTTGATTAGCATACCAAATGAAATTAATTGTTACCGCTTCACAAGATTTACTGATAGAATGTACGTGAAATCTAATAAAAGAAACCGACCCCTCAAAGGCAAAGAGAATGATAATACTAATATAGCTATGAATTTGTATAGATATCATGCCATCAATAATTTAAACAGTTTTAAATGCTTTGGTTGGATTCTGTACACATTTTTTGATCGAAATATTAAATAAATCTTTTTTTCTACGAGCGTGCAAAAATGTCTACTTTCACTCACGCGTTTTAGTTTAGAAAGTTTTACTTTTCCGCACGCGTTTTACTTTTCTGCACTGCATTAAGATATTTTAATATGGCCTTAAAATAATTATAATACATGCAATAAACTAGTATTTAGATATTATTTACTATTTTATTTCAAATGTATCTTATTGTGTTACTGTTTTAATGAAGTTAACGCGACAATTCGATGAAATAAAATTATTTTGACATAATATTCGAAAGAAAAATCAGTAGACAAAAGCAGTGGTTTTGAATCGTCGTTATGGAAACCAAGATCGTCGTCATGCTAACCAATTATGCTGAAAGTTTGGTTTTGACAACCTTGTCAAAGAATTAATTTGTATATGTAGTTTCATATTAATTAAATTAATTGATTAAGATTTGGTCATTTTTTAAAGACTTGTAGAAAAAATATTGTTCCTAACTCTTGCAGAAAGTTTCTTTTCCGCACTCAACTGCTTGCCGAACTCCCGCTTCGCGTCGTTCGGCAAACTGCAGTCGCGTGCGGAAAAGTATGACTTTATCCACTTGTTAGGAAATAGTTATTTTCCTAACTAGTGCGGAAAGTGATACTTTCACGCCGTTGACCCGAACGACGCGATAGCGGAGTTCGGGCAAGCAGTCGAGTGCGGGGAAGACACTTTCCGCACGAGTTAGGAACAATATTTTTTCTAGGGCCGTACGTTTGGAAAAAAGCCACAAAAAATAGAGTTATATCAATTTTTATTTAGACGTGAAAATACACAAATAATTCTTTGACAAGGTTGTGAAAACCAAACTTTCAATATAACGGGTTACCACGACGACGATATTGGTTTCCATGACGACGATTCAAAACCATTGTAATTGTCTACTGATCTGACTTTTAAATAGTATGTCAATAAAATTTTATTTCATCGAATTATCAGTAGTAATTGCACAAGAGCTCTAAAATTATCGAATTTTTCCCGAGTGACACTTTGACAGTTTTAATTTTACGACCCGAAGGGGAGTGAAATTATGTCAAAGTGTCACGAGGGAAACAATTCGATAAAAATTTTAGAGATCGAGTGCAATTTGTTGCGATTATTTCATGAATAAAACTGTTCAAAACCAAAATTTTATTGTAATTTATTTATGTAAGTACAAATTACTACAGTTAAAAACACAGTTGTTATAAATATTTGACGGTTGAAAGTCATCACTTTTATAACTTTTAAAACAATAATTGTCATTAATGTCACTGAATGTATTTTTTCATAGCAACGAAGGGCATCTGACGTAATATACTTGACGACGGGATATTATCAAAAGTTATCTGGTGCGGGAGCACGCCAAATAGAATTCTATTTTAGTGACGTCACGTTGCCTAGTAACCGTCGATCCTCCCATTATGAAATTCTATTTTGTGATGTCAGCAAAATAGAATTCTATTTGGCGTGCTCCCGCACCAGTTTAATTTTTATTTCTGTAGCTTTCTATTGGTCAGAATCTCCTATGAATGAAATAATCGCGCTAATTTCATTAAAACATGAACACAATAAGGTAAAGAAATAAATTACTAAATAATATATAAATATCAGTTTATTGCATGTATTGTAATATATTATAATGCCATATTACAAGGTATTTTACTTTCACGCACGCCGTGCGGGAAAGTGCAACTTTCGGAAACGAAATGCGTGCGGGAAAGTGGCTTTCTTAGCACGGCCGTAAAAAAATAACTATTTTAAACTTATTTTTTTACAGGTTTTTCACATCTTTATTAAACTAGTTTTTATTTTAGCTGTAGCGAGAGTCTCATTAAATAGAAGACTGGGATGCCTAGAACCAAACCTACCTCAAGATTCAGAATCTCAGAAAATTATTAATGCCATTAATACGTTTTTCTGGAATGTAGCAGAGGTAGAACTTAAACTCCCAATTTGGAGGGTCTACAAAAATAATTCATTTAAAAAGTATATTGGAGCCTTAGAAGATTTCAGAACGTAAGTTATTTTGAGTAATATGATAGTGGACCATAAAATAAGTGCCATCATTTTTCTTCTCATTGTGCCGTCTTCTAACGATCACTTCTTTAAACGCTTCCCTATCTTTCATCATCATCAATGTTGCTACAGCCTTATAAAACAGCCTCGACCTTCCCAAGTCTATCACGCCAGACAGTTCTATCCGTTGCTAACTGTTGCCAGTTTGCTGCGCCTATTTTTCTACCATTTTCATCTGCACCATCCTTCCATCTGAGTTTTGGCCTACCCCTATTTCTACTTCCCACAGGTTGTGACATAAGGATTTTTCTAGGAGGGTTGTTCTGCTGTGATATTGATAGATGTCCTGCCCATCTTAGTCTTCCTATTTTTATAAGAGATACTATGTCTTTACCACCAAATATATGTTTATATCTGTGGTATACCTCGTAGTTTACCTCCTCCTCCAAACACCATTTTCACAGATGCCACCGAGTATTCCTCTCAGGATCCATCGTTTAAATATGTATAAGCAAAAGGTTTTCATCTGCCTTGGAGATGGTCATGGTCCATGTCTCTGATCCATATGTCAACACTGGTTGTATAAGGGTTTTGTGTATAGTTATTACTTTGTTATTTACTTACAAACCAAAACATGGAAGACAAATATACATTCGTGGCGGAAGAGAGAAGAGCGAAAAGTTTGATAGATTAAATAGTTTATACGAGAAACCTGGAAGATAAAATACATAACGTCTTAACTGAAAAGGAACCGGAACTAGTTACACAGCACAGGATGGTTACTGCAAAACTCGAGAATGAAAAAATAATGGAGGTGGAAAGAAAAGATTCCCAAAGAGTAAAAGTAAATAAGCTCAAATTAGAACAGGTGCGAGAACATTACAAAAAAGAAACAAATAGAAGATTAAGACAACTAGAAAACCAAAAAGAGGCATGGACACTGGAGGAAAGATGGAACGCCTTTAAAGTACCTAGTCATAAAGTCTATAGCAATAGAAGTATGTAGAATCAGAAAACATAACAAACACCATAAAAGGACGAGATGGTGGAATAATGAAGTTAAAACAGCAGTGAAAAAAAGAAAATAGCATGGAAAAATACATTGAAACCGAGCTGGAAGAAGATAAAGAAGAATACAAAAGGCTGAGACGATTAGCGAAAAACACCATAAGACAAGCAAAAACAAAGACGTGGGAAGAGTTTGGAGAAAATTTACAGGAAAACTATGTAACAAATAATAGAAGCTTTTGGACAACAATCAGACATATGAAGAAAGGAAAACATAAGAAATAACAGCCGTAAGGGATACAAAAAACCAAATCCAGACAAATCCAGAACAGATAGCTAAATTATGGAAAGAATACTCTGAAAACAAATTTAGAAATGAAACAATAGACGATAGAAATTAAACATATCAATATAACGAGAACAAAGAATTAGAGCAAATAAGTAGAGAAGAAATAATACAGGAAGTAATGGAAGTATCAAACGTAAAAATAGGAAAAGCTGGAGGGGATAATGATATAGACCCGGAAATGGTCAAGTACATGGGAGAAGAAGGGATAAACTGGTTGTTGAGAATATACAAAGAGGCGTGGGAAAAGCAGCAAATCCCAAAAGACTGACAAAGTAGCCTTATAGTATAGTGCCAATATACAAAAAGGGAGAAGGGAGAACACGTCAACTGCGAAAATTATAGAGCAATATGTTTATCATCGGTATGTTTTAAAATATACACGAAAATAGTAGAGAAGAGACTAAGACAAGAGGTAGAAAAAGAACAGGGAGAAGAACAAGCAGCGTTTAGACAAGAAAGACAGACAAACGATAACATTTACATCGTTAGAAATATAATAGAAAGAAGTATTGACTCGGGGGAAGCTCATTCTGGCATTTATAGATCTAAGGGCAGCATTCGACCCTATAGAAATAAAAATTATATGGAAATGCTTGCAGAACATGAAAGTACCAATTACACTGATAAAAATAATTGAAAGTATATACAGAGTAGTAAAAGGACCTATACAGATAGCAGGAGAAAGGTCTGAAGAATTCAATTGGGAAAGAGATATCAAACAAGGAGACAGTCTTAGTTCGCTACTATTCATAATAGACATGAACGAATTGACTATAAAGACTGGAGAAAGAACGAACCAAATACAGACAATAATAGGATACCTACCAAATATTACAGCCAATAAAAATAGAAGCCTTATTGTATGCGGATGACATAGTTTTTATAGCAGATTCCGTGACAAAAATGCAAAAACTTATAAACATATGGACAGAAGCAATAGAGAAATTAAAAATGGAAATAAACATCTAGAAAAGTAAAATAATGGTCATCGGCGAAAAGGAAGAAAATGAAATAAATATAAAATGCTAAAATACTCAACTGGAAATAGTTACCGCAAATGATTATCTTGGAAGATTAATTACCAATGATATTAAACAGAAAACGCTTGAAGAAATGAAACTAATAGCATAAGACAGAAAAGAATGGAAGAGATGGGTGAGTATGTAGCTAAACTAAGCCCAAATCCGACTCCTGAAAGGGTATAAGGAAGGGGAGAAATAAAGAAAGTATGGTTATTTTTATTTTTGGCTTAAGTTTCTGCTTCTCATATGTCTTCAGTCTAAAATAGCATTTGTTTGTTAGGATTATCCTTCGCTTGATTTTGATGAGCCTAGGTATGTGAATTTGTCCACCACTTCAAAGGTAGAGTTATTAACCGTGAATTGGTGACCGATGTTTCAGGCTCTATTGTTGGCTGTTGATACCATTCTCTGAGTTTTCTCCTCATTTCCTTGCAGGTCCATATTTTTTTAGTCAGTTGAGAAGGTGGTATACATCCCCTATCTTTTGCAATGTGAAATATCTGTTCAGCACTGAAGTTATTCCACCCTCTGATATTTCTCAGCCAAGATATTTTCTTTCTTCGCAAGCCTTTTTTCTCCTCTACTCTTCCTTGCATGATGACGTGTAGTATTTATCGTTTCGAAATATGTGGCCCAGATAGTCCAGATAGGAAACAAAGTGGGGCTATATGAATTCAGAGGAGCTATATGATCAGCTCTGATCAAATAGCACTCTAAATAACACTCTAAATAGCACTCTTTCTGGGGAAAGTCAAACGTACATAAGGGGATGAACCGAAATGAAACATAAGCTGTCTTTAATATTTTCAGTTTACTCATATTGTAAGCACACGGAATCAACTTTCGTTGGAATATGTACCTATATGAATGGACGGAATGTGTGGCTGCATATTGTAGAGTCCCTTTTACTCCAGGGTAATAAGCTAGAAATAGACCATGTTCGGGACACTCAAAGATCCAGGTAGCTGACTACTTTTTTAGTTATTGTAGACCTATAGGAAGAAAACCTACCTGTTTCCTGCCTAGAGTTCGCGTCCGTTTTTAATTATTAACAATTTAGTGCAAAAATTGCGATTTTTTTGATTTTTTGCACCCCATTCAAAAGCTAAATAGTTGAAATAAAATTACAAAATTAAATTTTTTTAGAACATTAAAAAATCTTCAAAATGCCGATTTTTGAAAGTTAAAAAGTTAATTTGTTGCTACGCAAACTGCAAAATAAGTGAAAATCGTTATTTGTTAATAACTTTTACTAAAACTACCTTAGAACTTTAGTGTTTCACCAAAAGTTGGGTATTGGGGTACTTAACAAACCCTCAAAATTTGAGACCGATCAATTAATTAGTTTAAGAGTTATTCTAATTGTTTATCCTAGAGACCTTTATTTTGCAATAACATAAGACAGAAAATAATGAAGATAGGGCAAATGAAAGTAGAAAACTGATGCTATCAAAATGTACTAAAAAAATATAAAAAAATTATCTAATATAGTCAAAAATCCTAATGCCAAATTTGTGAAATTTTGCAGTTTATAAACATTTAGAATAACTTTGAAAAAATCATTTTACATATTATGGTAGGGGAGCAAAGTATGCTAAATGTGCAGTCACTCGAGCGTTATGGGAACTTATTGGGTTGTGAAGAGTAGGTCCTAAAACCAAAAAAAGTTAAGTAAAGTTTTCCATTTTAGTGGGCGCTTGCCATTTTTTAATTTAATTTTCCATTTCCAACAATCGTTTTTTCCGATTATAACGCCATCTATGCATAATTCGAAAAAATGTTTCAAATAAAAGTTACCTATTTTTTCGTAACGAATCCAAATCTGCAATAAAAAATAGATGCTCCTATTTAAGATTTTAAAGTAACCCTCCGCCCCACCTCCGTGGGTGGTCGTGTTTGGTGCCATTCGATAGATTTCTCAAAAATATTAAATAAGTGTATTTTACAGTTTTTTGATCTGATGTTTATTTCGCGAAATATCGCGGGATTCGTATTAAAAATATTAAATTTACCCCCCACCCCTCTCCGTGGGAAGTCGTGTTTGGTATAATTCGATAGATTTTTAAAAAATATTGAGCACATATTTTTTAGTTTTTCGATCTGTCATTCATTTCGCGAAATATTCGCTTTTTTCTTGTGAAACTTTGGGACTCACCCATTTCCTTATGCCCGGCTCAAATTGTCAGATTTTTGAAATATATACTCTTTTGCATGTACTTAACTTACCTTATCTTAATCTGACAATTTCGAGTTTTTTTAAGGATAGATGTTTTTTCGGGCCCCCCTTAACGAACTCCCCTGTGTTAAGAGCCAATATATGGTAGAGCTACATCTGCAGGGTACCAGGTTTCTTTCCATATTATAATCTGACGCGCTCGAGTAACTGCAAAAATCCCCACTTGGGCTCCCCTACCATTAGAAAAGCTGGCATTTTACACTAATTTTGAAAAATGTAGTTCAATTTGTGACAAATGCACGAGTTCAAAAACTGAAAAAGGCAACTTAAAACTACTATCATTTTCTATATCTCGGGATCAACTGAATATATATTTTGATCGTTCTTTTTTTAATTTGTATGTAATTTTTCTGTAGGTACATTACAAATATGCAATTTGTCTAGACATTTATTAATTAATAAACATTCTAATTTGTTTAAACAGTTTTTGAAAAAATAATTTTATACCAAAAATCCATGATTTTAATCATACTATCGTTATTAATCATAGAAAAAGTTAAGGTATATTTTAATAAATAAATTATCTTCAATAAATAATCATCTAATAAAAATCATTTATTTATTAAAGTGTACTTTAACTTTTTCTATGATCAATAATGATACTATGATTAAAAAAATAGATTTTTGAAAAAAATATATTTTTTCAAGAATTATTTAAACAAATTAGACTGTTTATTAATTAATAAATTTATAAACAAATTGCATATTTGTAATGTACGTAGAAATTACATACAAATTAAAAAAGAAAGATCAAAATCCATTGAGTTAATCCGGAAATACAGAAAATTATATTCGTTTGAAATTGCTTTTTCGGTATTTTAACTCGGTGGATTTGTAGGTTCCCCCTAGTAATCGTTTGAACTACATTTTTGAAAAATCGTAGAGAGTGCTGTGAAGGTAGAATGTTTGTGCAAATTTTCTAAGAAAAGATACAAATCCCATTCTTTAAAATGACATTCATGAGATTCCTTATTTATTATAAACAAATTAGCTGTGAATTAAAAGAAAACATATGGCTAACTTTGTCCCAAATGAACCCAGGCTAAATTTCTTTATTTGAAAATTCGTGTCAAAAACTCAAATTTTGAAGGTGTGTTCAGTACGCCAATACCCAATTTTGGGTGAATGAAACACTAAGGTAGTTTTAGTAACAATTATTAAGAAATAACGATTTTCACTTATTTTGCAGTTTGCGTAGCAACAAACTAACTTTTTAACTTTCAAAAATCGGCATTTTGAAGATTTTTCAATGTTCCAAAAAACTGAATTTTGTAATTTTATGTCAACTATTTAGCTTTGGAATGGAGTGAAAAAAATTGAAAAAATTGCGTTTTTTGCACTAAATTGCTAATAATTAAAAAACTGACGCGAACTCTAGGCAGGAAACAGGTAGGTTTTCTTCATATAGGTGTACAATAACTAAAAAAGTAGTCAGCTACCTGGATCTTTGAGTGTACCGAGAAAATCCTTATTACTCTGGACTATTTCGTCTCTTTTACTTGTCGTCTGCTTGCCTTGTACCTAAATTGTATAAGGCAGAGGTTAAGGATGTACCCAGAAATTGGTTCCACGGCAGAGTTCTTCAGATTTACGGATCTGGGTCTTACTCATGTCTTAAATGTATTTATATTTGGAAAATACTTATTAAATCTGTTTGAAAATATATTTAGAATCTGTACTTTATAACAATACAGCTGCGACGCAGTATAATTATGCAATAGACTAGAAAAACTAAGTACATCTTCAATGACATTCATTACATATGTTTCACTTCTTGGCGTTGCATTACAAATATTTGTAATTAAACACTCCTCTAATTACAGGAAAATCACATTGTTTACCGGAATTAATTAATATAGCAAAATTATTTAAAGAAATTAAGAAGGTCGTGTACAAATTGAACCTTGGCCCAGCTTTAAAAATAAGTATATTACGATCTTTGTTTAAATAAACGCAATGAAAGTTAGATATTATCATCTAAATTATTGTAATTTTATCAAAACAGTAACAGAAGGTCACTTAAAAGAAATTGGATTATTAAAAAAACTAACGGTAAGTTTACATAAACCAAATAGGAAATGATGAGATAGATGCCTTTTAATGATTGCTTTCCTTATGTTGCCAGGATTACGCATTAAATCGCCGCATTCTTACTTTAATACCAAACGCGAGGTTGTGACTCTTGAAGAAAGCCCCCATCCGGTTGAAGGTGGATCTAGCTTTTCTGATAGCGTTCTAAAGCTTAAAGCGCTGGTTTCCTCAAAAGCGGTGCCGACAGACTGCGGACGTAACACTGCGATGAATGACGTCATAAAAAACTGTACCACGCAAAATAATAGCGGTGGTTTCTAAGGATGCGTTGGAAGTCACCGCTTGCTGAGTTTGCACATTCCATTGCCGCAGTGAAGAACCTTGAATTTTTCACCGTAATCTGACGTAATTCATCGCAGTGCTACGGTCGCAGTTTGTCGGTGCCGCTTTCGAGGAAACCAGCACTTTATATCCTGGTTGTTGGTGCATTCTTCATTCATTATGGTGTCGAGGTAGCTGTAGTTCTAGGATAGCTGAGTTATAGCTATCACTCTTTATAATGGGATTTGTTTGACGTAGATTTGACCTTCTGTCATATTTTTATTAACTTATCTTAACGTAACGTATCGGGTTTTTCACCGGTTATTAACCTTCCGTGACTAACATTGGGTCTGTGAGACGGACCACTTAAAGTTGGTATTTTTCTAATGTTTAAAAGGCTTAATAAATTAAAAATAGGTATCAATCTTGTTTAATTACACTCCTTCAAGGAGTAAACACAACCCTACACTTGAAAGTGTGTCAATGGAAAAAAAAATTTATGTCGGTCTCTGAGACGGATGTTAGCTTTAATGTTCAGAAAACATATGTTAGTTGCGGAAGGTTAAGTACTTTAAAATAATAAAACCGGTTATAACAGAGACAAAAAAAAACAACAGGCAAAAACCGATTATTACGGAGTAAAAAACCGGGTTTAAAGTATAACCGGTAGGTTTTTCCCACCCCTAAGGTGACGCAGATAGCCTATTGGGGCTATTGCAGCTATTGGGGCTCTTATAAGCCCTAAGGTGAACTCTAGGGAATGTCTTGCACCATATCTTGCACGATTGCGAGGCATTGGATCGAAGGAGATAAACACTTTTCGGAGACATCGAAATGGATCAAAATATATATGGGACCCACCGACTAGACCTGTATAAGCTGGTACAGGGTTCCAGAATTCTGGTAGGGGTTTCACAAAAGAATGGAATGTGTACAATAAGCCAAGTAACTGCAGGACGACCGGTTCACATGAACAATCTAATGAAAACAATACTTTTTTTCATTTATAAGAACTAAATAAACGGTTCTTATTACATATTACTGTGTTTTCTTTTGAGTTTACAACAGTTGCAATTTGTTTACAGTATATAATTTGGGGGGGGGGGAATTTTTTACCTGTAGTAGTCCTGATTGTGAGACTACGGAAAAATATGTCTGATTCGTTTTCTTTGCGGATTCCTGTTCAAAGATGCCTTCTTTAAACACATCTGAAGGGTGTCAGGCGAAATTTTTTTCATAAATTTTTTAAACAATTTTTTTAAACAACTTTCAATACTCGCCTTATTGCTCCATAAATTTTTTTTTTGTTTTTTCGATCATTTTTAACAAAAAAGGTTAGTTATCATTTTTCTCTAAAGTTGATAGTTTTCGAGTTATAAGCAATTTTAAATCTGAAAAATGAGTGATTCCTCATTTTCAGATTTTAAATCGCTCATAACTCTAAAATTATCAAAGGACATCGCACACATCTTATGGAAAATATAATGTCACTCAAATTCAATCAAATTTATACCAATAGATTCGTTTTAAATTAACGATCAAATCTTATCAGTGCGCCAACTCTCTATTTTCAAAAATAAGAGCAGAAATTGATATAAATAAATCTGAAATCAAATGAGTAGGTACATAAGTTAGAGAGAGAAAAAATATTTTAAAATACCCAGATTTTCGGTACTCCATAAATCAGCGGATTAGTTTCACTAATCCGCTTAGGCCCAGCGGGATTTAAGCTGTTATGAATAGCACTCAGAGCAATAATGATTGTAAACTAACATTTTATGGACTCCAAAAATGTGATTTCGATAAACTTTAATTGCAATTTGCGCCGTAATTAATCATAATTAAGAAGAGTTGGCGCAATGATAAGAATTGATCGATATATTAAAACGAATCTAATCGTATAAATTTTATTGAATTTGAGTGACATTATATTTTCCATAAGATGTGTGCGATGTCCTTTAGAGAAAAATAACAGCCATTTTTTGTCTGGAATGATCCAAAAATCCCAAAAAAAAAATGTTTTCTAGAGCAAAAAAAAAGGTAAGTTTTGGAATTTGTTTAAAAAAATGTTTATACAAATTTTGCAAAAAAATTTCGCCCGGTGCGCATCTAACCATTCCGTATATGTATCGGAGCACACTAGTTCGCTCCCATGGTCAAAAAACCCTCTTAATTATTTACATACTAGTTCGCACCGAAAACCATAACCGAGTTCGCTCCCGTGGTTAAGCAGATTAAGTATTTATCTATTCTATTCTAGGAAAATTGGTACTGTGACTTTTGTATTTTATATTAGAAATTATATAAAATATTGGTGGTTACCTATTTATATAAATACAGTGATAAGCGCGCTAATAACCGGCAAAATAACGCAAACGATGGAAAACATATGAAGTTGTAAGATAAAAAAGATGAAACTAGCAGAGATGAGAAATTTAGAGGTAGAAACCTATAAATTTACATTATAATGATTGTTTCTCATCTTTAGACGTTTGGCAACTACCACTGTGACAGTGACAGTTTTTGTTGACATACTCATGTGATACGGCTAAAGGTGGGAAACAACCAATATAATCTAAATTTATAGGTTCGTACCGCTAAATTTCCAACCTCTACTAGTTTCATGCTTTTTTATATCACAACTTAATATGTTTTTCATCGTTTTGCGTTATTATGTCGGTTATTAGCGCGCTCATAACTGTATAACGAGACAGTGAAATTAGATAATTTAGATTTAGCCCAATAAATGACTATTTTGGAGTGTAATTTTCGGCGTTACTACGGATTTGGTTGAAAATTTGGTTTTAGGTTCTACCTATCCTCCACTTCAAAGTTGGACTTGTGCCGTTGGTTGCATTTAATTGAGGGTATAAATCACCCCTTCTCGAGGGCGAAAAATCATACGTTTCAAATAAGTCCAGAAATGGATAAGTTGACTACTTCTAAGTAACTTTTGTACTATGCAGTTTTTTTAAAAAGTCAATGATTGTTTGACTTCTTGTTTGATTTGAATAACATCAAAAATGTTTATTTTTAAACAACAAAAAATAACACGTTTTCAGACGGTTTTTCTCAAATAACTGAAAAAATAAGTATTTTATCAAAAAAAAAAAAAAATTTTAGCGAAAATATAGCCTATAATAAAATGAAAGTATATTCATGAAATGTAGGTACAGACCCAGCAAAAGAAGAGTTGCAGGTAGCTTATGAAAAATATTTTTCCACCTACCTCTACCGAAAGTATACTTTTCCGGACCTGATTGTAGGGAGCAAAGTTATACTTTTCCTCCCTAGGGAGGAAAATATTTTTCCTCCCTAGGGAGGAAAAGTAAAAGTGACGTCATTTATGAAATATAACTTATTGACGCCCTGTACAATATCTATTTTCTATTACGTAAGTATCTATACATTTTAACGTTTATTTATAAAACACCCAGTATTTTGCAAAATGGTAAAAAACAGTAAATTGTTATTTTGATTTAACAATGTTTACATTAATAATTTGACTTATATTTGACAGTTGACAGTTATATTGTACCTACTTGCTAGTTTTAGTTTTAATAAATTTTGTTGGTTAGTTACATAAATAAATTAAGTAAAAATGAAAAATGACTTGTTATTAATTTGAGGAAGGTGGAAAAACCATATGTATAACATGGGAGTAAAGTGCCTTTTCCTCCCTTGAATGATTACTGCCCTCCGCTACGCGTCGGGCAGTAAACTTCATTCTCGGGAGGAAAAGTAGCACTTTCCTCCCTTGTTATACAAATAGCTATTCCTATGAAAAATGTGTTCCAAAAATACATTTTTGCTGAGAATATTTTTTTCGATAAAATATTTACTTTCTGGTTATTTGCGAAATATCGTCCAAAAATGTGTTTTTTTGTTGAACAATAATAAAATAAACATTTTCACTCGCAGATAACTCGAAAAATATTGACTTTAAAAAACTCTATAGAACAACAGTTGCTTAGAATTAGTCAATTTATCTATTTCCGGCCATATTTTAAATGTATGTTTTTTCACCCCCGAGAAGGGGGGTGACTTTCACCCCCCAAGTAAAAGCAACCAACGGCATAAGAAGTCCAACTTCGCGTTGGCAAGTAGAACGTAAATTCAAATGTTAATGCAATTCAGTGGTGACACTAAAAATTACACGGTACCTATCGCCGGATTTCACGTTCCTTTACTGGGCTAATAATAATTATTTTATTTACACTAAATTTTTTTCAATACAGTGATGAGCGCGCTAATAACCGGCAAAATAATGCAAAAGATGGAAAACATATTAAGTTGTGAGATAAAAAGAAGCGAAACCAATAGAATTGGGAAATTTAGCGATAAAACCCTATAAATTTACATTCGATTCACTGTTTCCCACCTTTAGACGTATTAGAGGAGGATGTCAACTAAAACTGTCACTGTCACAGCGGTAGTTGCCAAACTCGTCTGATACGTCTAAAGGTGGGAAATAATAAATGTAATGTAAATTTATAGGTTCTACCGCTAAATTTCCAATCTCCACTAGTTTCATTTCTATTTATCTCACAACTTAATATTTCCATCTTTTGCGTTATTTTGCCGGTTATTAGCGCGCTCATTACTATATTTTGAAAAATGTTAATGATTGAATTAGAAATTAGATTAGAAATTTTGAATTGTTTTTAAAAATTACTGAAATAATTTTTGTGCTTATTCTAAAATATAGATATAATAAGAAAGCAATACAAGTGTAAAAACTAACATAATAGGTATGGGATATCCTCTACCATTACAAAATTAAACAAATATAAATTAAAACGAGGCATTTATTTTGCTAGAAATCTAAGTGAAATACATTTGACAAAATCAAATCTACTAATTTTATTTTGTTTTAATTCCGCTATTTTGTGATCAACAAATTTTTGGCGCTCTAGAAGTACTTTTCGGTACACTGTTTTTGGTTTCACCGAACTTCGTATTTTTACATAACTGTCAATTTGAATATCTTATAAGTTATATCTTATGGTTATAAGTTTATATTTTTAAGTAAGAAGTAGTGTTATATAGTAGCATTGTTTAAAAAGACTCATTCTTTTAAACAATGATAGTATTGTCGTATTAGAAAAATACAAAGTTTGAGAAATATTTATTAAAAATTTTATTAATAAAATGTATCAAAGTACCTGCTTTATGAAGGCAACATTATCTATTTAAGCTGACCCTGGCTATTCATTATTATTCATTGTGTACCCAGTAAAGACATTATTCAACTATCTTTTCTAAGAAATATATGGCCGGAGCGAACTCACCTATGCCCCTTTTCTGTGGGGGTATTAAAATCTGACCGCCGGAGCGAACTAGTATACGCCCGTATTTGCAACCTAGGAGTTTTCTATTGGTTCGTTGCAGCACGCAGTCATATTTTAACCAATAGGCGGCGAGGTTTCGAACGCATATACGGAATGTTATTCGGTGCCAAATTCATATTCGGAATGTTAAATATTCGTACACCGAAAAAGATAAGTTTTTATTAGAGTCTGTTAAACGGAGATTGATTTTAAAATACTTGTTACTGTATCATTAAATAAAAATAAAACAATTATAGTAGGTACTTGGAATGTTATTTGGTGCGAAATTCATATACGGTATGTTAAATATTCGTAGAACAAAAAGACGATTTTTATTAAAGCCAGTTGAAATGAGACTGGTTTTTAATAGTATATTATGCAACGAACATTTAATGATGGTCATTATGAAGCGAGTATAAGGGATACTCGCCGCTAGGCGGCTCGTTTCGTATAGAGTACGAGCGTCATAATGATAATTAAATGCAAGTTATATACACGATTTTTTCTATGATCATTCAAAAAAAATATATTCAAATTTATTAATTTTGTAACGCAAACAAATTAAGTAGTTTGTCAGTCTGACAGTTTGTTTACATATTGAGAACTGTCAAAGCGTATGTATTTGACACCTTTGTCGCGAATGTCATATCCCGATTCTATTAGTTAAAAATCTGTATCTTAATGAAAATCTGTATCATAATGAAGTTCATTATGATACAGGTGGTGACATCATAATTGATATATTATAGTATGAGAATAGAAAAATTATTTTTAATGTATGTATTATTAAAGATCCACAAGGAAAAAGGTTTTCCTGTAGTTGGCCGTATACCATATAATACAAAAAAACGAATCCTTTATAAAAGGTCTATATTTAAAATCCCTAAAAAGGGCTACATCACAGAACTAGTTTTCGATTGGTTGACCAATCATCATCAGTGCTTTCCTAAAATGAATATAACCTTATAAAATGGTGCAATGGTTTTAAAATTTTGACTACGGTTAAAAAAAGTTGTAGGTTATACTCACGTGACCTTACCGTGCTAATCGGCAAAATATTACAAATTTTATTTACATATATTACATATTTACAAATATTTTGGTGGTTAGCATGTAAGATCACGTGAGTATAACCTACAACTTTTTTAACCGTAGTCAAAATTTTAAAACCTTTGCACCATTTTATAAGGTTATATTCATTTTAGGAAAGCACTGATGATGACTGGTCAACCAATCGAAAACTAGTTCTGTGATGTAGCCCTTTTTAGGGATTTTAAATATAGACCTTTTATAAAGGATTCGTTTTTTTTTGTATTATACGGTATACGTATACAGCCAACTACAGGAAAACCTTTTTCCTTGTGGATCTTTAATAATACATTAACAATAATTTTTCTATTCTCATACTATAATATATCAATTATGATGTCACTACCTGTATCATAATGAACTTCATTATCATACAGATTTTCATTAAGATACAGATTTTTAACCAATAGAATCGCGATATGACATTCGCGATAAAAGTGGCACACGCGCAGTAACCAATGGCGAGTCAAATACATACGCTTTGACAGTTCTCAAAATGTAAACCAACTGTCAGACTGACAAACTACTTAATTTGTTTGCGTTACAAAATTAATAAACTTTAATATATATTTTTTGTGAATGATCATAGAAAAAATCGTGTATACAACTTGCATTTAATTATCATCATGACGCTCGTACTCTATACGAAACTCGCCGCTAGGCGGCTCGTTTCGTATCCCTTATACTTGCTTCATAATGACCATCATTAAATGCTCGTTGCATAATATACTATTAAAAACCAGTCTCATTTCAACTGGCTTTAATAAAAATCGTCTTTTTGTTCTACGAATATTTAACATACCGTATATGAATTTCGCACCAAATAACATTCCAAATACTATAATTGTTTTAGTTTTATTTAATAATACAGTAACAAGTATTTTAAAATCAATCTCCTTTTAACAGGCTCTAATAAAAACTTATCTTTTTCGGTGTACGAATATTTAACATTCCATATATGAATTTGGCACCGAATAACATTCCGTATATGCGTTTGGAACCTCGCCGCCCATTGGTTAAAATATGACCGCGTGCTGCAACGAACCAATAGAAAACTCCTAGGTTCCAAATACATATACGGAATGTTTAGATACGCCCGGCACCCTTCAAATTTGTTTAAAGGAGTCAGTTTTTAAAAGAAATCCGCTAAGAAACCGAATCACAACCTGTACTATGAGCACATTTGTGTTTTTCATTGTTTTATTCTTTTTTTCTAAAATTTTCTGTTTTCTTGTGAAAATCTTCATCTAGGCCACATATTGTGGGCGAGTGAATACTTAAATTTCAAAAAATTTGAATTTAAAACGAATATTATACCGTGCATCTTTCGTAACGTCACATCATAACAACAACAACATCATTAAATGCGTTAATAGTTATAGAAAACTGTGTCGGCTATAAATCACACTATTGGTAAAATTAAGAAATAACGTACATAACGTAAAAGAATAGGTAAACAACTGTTCTAGAATGTAGCTTTTTTTATATAATTGTATGGCAATCCTAACTTATGACATTTGATGAAGATTCGTTTTGAATGTAATTAATGAAAAAAACGTTGTTAAAAGCGTGGGCGTAAATATTTTACGGCTATTCCTACTGTTTCTTTCTTTACACGGCAAATTACAATTAGTGTAGTAAAATTCTCACTGGTATGGAGATTACTACGGAGCGGATTTTATGCTAAATGCATATTGCATGTATATATCGCATATTTGAGAACTTTGCTAAATTTTTCATATTTTTAAAGAAACATGCATATTTTGTGCCGATTTAAAAACATTTAAGTAAAAAAAAAATTTTAATTCGACACAAAATATTTCCCCGCATAGGATGTTCTATTAATTCGAGAACTACCTGAAGGGAGACGGCTCATTCACTGCCTTTTCATTTTTTTTTCTTAGAAAATACCCGATCTTTATACAAAGTACTTATAGTATATACGCCGTTATAAAATGATTGCAGGACGTTAAAATGATGAAGGATGGTTTACCGGGAAATCCGAATTTTATTTGCTTTTATTATTTGTACAATTTTATTATTTAGTACAATTTGTATCCCAATTTAGTAAGTATCTATAATTCTGGTGATTCTCTTAAATCCCCTATTGTAAAGAGAATTTACACCTCGATTTTCTAACGGAAATTGAAATATTCATGCTTTAGATCAGATCCTGTCTTTAAACGGCTTTAAAACTTTGGAGGACATATGCGAAATTTTTAATGGAAATCACATATATAAAAAATATTGATTTTATTTGAAAGATAATAAATAAGATCCCCCGCTCCCCCTATAAAAGAACCCCCTAGAATAGAATAGAATATCTTGCGCCCCCATATCTTGCGCATATTTCGTAATTTTTTACTGCATATACAGTGAGCAAGGTAAAGGTTGGAATAAATTCATTTTATCGAGAATGGACAATTTTGGAAAAAAATCTCGAAACAGGTCTATTTTTATTTTTAAATTACGACTTTTTGGCATATACATATATCATACTAGTGACGTCACCCATTTGGGCGTGATGACGTCATCGATGATTTTTTTAAATGAGAATAGGGGTCGTGTCATAGCTCATTTGAAAGGTAATTCTATTCTCTATTCAGTAATATAAACAGTACTATAATTATTTATACAGGGTTTCCAAAAAGATTTTTTTAAATTAAATTTATTGTCATAAAAAGAAGAATCTGTGTAATTGGAATAAGGAAACAATGCCCGAAGAATGGAAGAAAGGAATTATTGTGACAATCCCAAAACAAGGAGACCACAGGATATGTAAAAACTACCGAGCAATTAATTTACTGAATGTAACATATAAAGTACTGACTGGTATAATTAGAGACAGACTAACAATATACACAGAACAAAGCATAGGAGACTACCAGTACGGTTTCAGAAAAGGAAGATCCACGATAGATGCTATCCATACACTAAAACAAGCGATAGAGAAAACATACGAGTACGACGGAGAAGCACATATACTTTTTCTAGACTTTAAACAGGCTTTTGACAAACTAAGTAGAAGAAAAATGATCCAAGACTTACAAGAGAGCAAAATACCAAATAAAATTATAAGAATGATAGAAATGACAATGCGAGATTCCCAAGCAACAATAGACACCGGAAGAGAGAGAACAGAAATAATAAAAATTAAAAATGGAGTAAGACAAGGAGATGCGCTCTCAACTGTACTATTTATTCTATCATTAGATAAGATAATAAAAAAGTTGTCAAACGCAGGAACTATAAATAAAAATACAGTACAAATAATTGGTTATGCGGACGATATAACCATAGTAGCAACAGATAAAAAGGCATTAAAGAAAACCTTTCAAGAAATAGAAAACGAATCCAAACTAAGAGGACTGGAAATAAATGAAAATAAAACAAAATACATGAATGTAAGTAAAAAAAAGAAGACGCAACTGACAGAAATGACAATAGACGCACACAGCTTCGAAGAGGTTGAAACATTCAAATATTTGGGAGTATTAGTCAACAGAAGAAATGAAAGTGTAGATATGAAAAGAAGAATTCAAGCAGGAAACAAAGCATTCTACAGAAATAAAAAAATTTTCAAAGATAAGAAGATAAGCCGAAATACAAAAATGAAAATCTACAAAACGACCATAAGACCAATAGTGCTATATGCTTTGGAGACATTCACATTAACAGCAAGAGAAGAAGAGCAGCTGAAAGTTTTTGAGAGAAAAATTATGAGAAAAATTCTGGGACCAAAGAGGGAAAACGAAGAGGATGCAAGGCAATGGATGAACCACGAAATACAAGAATGGATGGGTCAAGAGAACATAGTAAGAGCAACAAAAGCACAGAGAATTAGATGGTATGGACACATAATGAGAAGAGAGAAGAACAATCCGTTAAGAGTTATAACCGAATGGATACCACC